>NC_087202.1:77733692-77748692 GCF_015104395.2 Macrobrachium nipponense | reverse complement strand
GAACACGTCAAACAGGCAGTTTAAATGAGTTACAACCAGTTCACTGAAGCTGCCACTTTTTATATAGCTGATCTTTAGGAAAAATGAGCGAGCCTGGCTCAGTTTTATACTTCCTGAAAAGTGAGGGATTATTTTAAAATAAGTTAATGGGGGTACTGTGCGAATATACAAATAAACAGCGTACAATTACTAATACATATATTCTTTGTATATATGCTCTTGTAAAACATCATCTGTTCATATTTTAGTGATCAGGAGCACAGAAGGAAGTGCCCGAAATATATGGTTGCAACGTTCAAATAGTGTTTTATGGGCCTTTTATCTTCATATATATATATATATATATATAAAACTGTGCGTGTCACAGGTAAAACATGTACAGCAAATTATAATTACCATCTTTATATGTGATTGAATAAAAAATCAAATCTCACAGTGTAACATTTCCGCGTTGTCCCATGTTTAAAAATACAAAATAACAATAAAAGATAAAATTATAGTTTTAACCAAGTCTCTCTTCCTTCAGTAATTACTTGAGCATTGACTTTCACAGACGAGAACAATTCATAACGAACGGCTCCCAAACAACTGATCCTTTTCTCCATCCTCCAAGGAAAAACAATATATCTAGAGACCAATGTTTCCATCCCATATTAGACAAGTAAGAAACTTCGGCGCAATCGAGTTTCCTGCACAGCGTATAATGCTGTATGAGCCACGGCCCACGAACCTTTAACTTTAACCTTAAATAAAATAAAACGTACTGAGGCTAGAAGGCTGTAATTAGGTATGTTTGATGAGTGGCGGATGGATGATCAACGTAAACATCTGCAGCCCTCTAGCCTCATTAGTTTTTAAGATCTGAGGGCGGACAAAAAAGTGCGGACAGGCAGACAGGGTTTGGTGCAGAGAAACCTCCCATTCCTAGTAAAATACCAAACGTTAGAGAAACTTGCAACAAACCAGAGTGGTGTACTTCATGGGTGACTGATTTTATGAAATTTAGGCTCGTTTAGCCAAGCACTGGGGCACATTCAGAAAATAAAGGATATAATGAAGTTCAAAGATCGAAAGGTGCACTTTGAAGTAATAGTTAGAGGCGATGGACAGCAACATTGAAGAGAGGAAGCGGGTTATGTTCCATGGTGTAATGCGTCAAAGCGATGAACGGAAAGAGTAAAGTATAAAATAAGGCCTCAGTAAAACCAAATTACCCTTCACAAGGAAATCTGCCTCCGACTGATTATATAATTACGCTTGAAGGAAGATGTAATGGACATCCAGCACTATGCTAATAAGCTAGTATTAAGAGCGTCTTCGACCTTCACCTTTACGACAAGTTTTGTTCAACCCTCATCTACATAAAGCTTTACTTCCGGC
The DNA here is from genome assembly GCF_015104395.2 of Macrobrachium nipponense. Lineage (NCBI taxonomy): Eukaryota > Metazoa > Arthropoda > Malacostraca > Decapoda > Palaemonidae > Macrobrachium > Macrobrachium nipponense. The sequence continues at coordinate 77,747,312 of NC_087202.1, read as the reverse complement.
AATATAACGTTTACAACCATTATCTTCCCAACGCCACTTGTTTCAACATATCAGTCAAGACTTCAAGCGTTTACTATGAAACGCGTTATTCACACCTGTATTGAGAAAAACAAGGTATGACGTAATGCAGAAAAATAGTGGACACTCATTCGTTTTCCTTAATGTGGGAGTAAAACAGCATCAAGTTAAAAACTTGAGATTTGAACTAGAATTCTGAATACGTACGCACTCGTATGGAATAAGATTAAACGGCCATTCGCTTATATTATTCAGTTGTCACAGAATAATACATAAATACAAATAAATTAGCAACATATACTATATAAACAGAAAGTGAAGATTGAGTATGACACATATCATGACACCGGAGAGATAGAGCTTCGTTTAAAATGGCGGATCACCGTCAATATAACTGCCAAAATTACGTTATTAGGCGCTGTAGAAACGGCAACAAGGACCTCTGGTAAGGATGCTGACACTGCCAAATGAGTGAGAGAACTTGCTTGAGATAAAGTCACGATGAAAATAGTCTAAGCTCTCTGTCGTAATAAGATTGCGGACGATGGTTCAACGTGAATGCTTCCGCAGAACATGTTGGAAAATAACTATTACGACATCCAGGTAAAAGATATATTCCAACACTGGTATAAAGCACAAGACATGACATCATTTATGTAGTACATACACCTACGTGTAAGTAGTGTTGGCGCATGCGGTTAAAGCACTTACGTCGAACCGATTTTTTTTCTAATAATACGATTAAACCTGTGATTACAATGCCTTTCAGAAACTAAATATAATGACAAAAAATCGAAGCAAGATTCAACCTATAATCATATTGACAATGGAAATACAGAAATAAACGGTTAATATATAACGACAATACTTTTGCCGCGTATCTAAGAGTCGAATTTTGTTATTAACTTTAATAATGACCGTTCTTAACCATTGCCTCTAACGTCGTAAGCATTTGACAGTTGGCCCTTTCTAATGAGAGTATTATTAAAATAATACTCAGGTTTTTATAGAGTTGGATAACGGGAGTTGAACCAACTCTATTTATCAGTAACTGATTTTTTTTTACGCGTACTTCGAAGAACTCGTCCGGCATGAACCAGTTTACCAGACTACTGCTGCAAGTGACTAATTCGTGTTTCTTTATTGGCTTCTTTGTTACTTATCTCGTTCCCCGGATGCTGGTCTGTCTGATAGAAAGACGCATTCATAAAATCTCTTGACATTCTTATATCAGACCACTAAAGTGTGCTACGATTTACTGTTGTGGCGATTGGTGTTGATACGCAGCGTCAATGACCCACACAATCGCGACGCCAGAAAATCCTCAATACCTTCCTTAGTGTTTATATTTCTACGATCTACTTTTTTCTTTTATTCAGACTTGTCACTAGCAAGATTGTTTTGCTTGTAGTCTGTCCTCTTGAATATTCTTTTACGACCACTGGAAAAAACTCGTATTCCCGAATGAGGAAGATGGGATAAGCTTCCTAGATGTGTGATAAAGGCACATTAACATTCATGTTAAAAAATAAATAAATAAATAAAAAAGTGGGTTAGACTTATTTCCAGTTTTTCGACGATCATCTGATTTAATATTGCCGCAAAAAATTTGCTTCATTCAAAAAACCTTAACTTACAACAAAATGCGCAGATATTAAGTCATCGAATGAAGTATTTTGGCTTCGTTTACTTCACTGGTGCTAAAGTGAAATGACATAATCCCACATACAAAAACAAGTGCGATTTCAAGTTCGTCACCAATCTTCCCAATAACGACTAATTAACGCAAAGTGTTGTGGGAAAATCCTAAAAGATGTCTGAGCGCATGCAAGCGTAACACCGCTTTGGCGTACGAGCGACCCGCCCACGGAAAACGAAGAAGGAATGTGAACCGCTATTAAACAAGAAATTTTTTTGCCTTAAAGAGTAAATGATGCCTTAATTTTTGAGACAGTCGCTTCCTTAAGTTTTGGAGAGAGAGAAAAAAAAAGACATTTACCAAGTCATGATACGCCAAATATATTTAGTCTGTTTACTTTTTTGGAAACCCAGGAAATTTTTGAAGCCGAAACCACTTGAACATAACTACCAACTGAGGATGAGTGACGTCATAGATGCGCTGTTTGACTTTTCAGTATTAAGCCTTATTCTAACCAATATTTTTTCCTGTAACTAAAATTTTTGTGTATTAAAAGCTTATGGTCTTCACAAAATCTACCACCTTTGCTCCAAATATTATAAACACCCTATCCTTTCTTTTCATTCTTTTCACCCTTAGGCTAATCTTAATGAACACGACAATAAACAGGTAATAACTGTTTTCTGCTTGTCATTCTCGTTTCGACTCAAAGGTATAATCTGTTCCTAATTTGTAGTTCATGAAGCAAGTGTACATCATGTAATATTGTACTGATACTTCAGATTATTATTTTCTATTTTGGTAACAATGTTATAGATGAAAAACATGTGATATATGGACAGTAATATGAATGTAAAGTGGAAAAAAAAATAATGGGGTGGACCCTTTTGCAGTCTTCAGATGATCACTTGATTTAACAACGCCACGACATAATTAGGCTCATTTAAAAAAACCTTAACCTAAAACAAAATGCGTAAACATATTCGGAAGCGTTATCAGACTAAGTATGAAGGCATCACCGTTTATTATACAGTGGTGCAAAACTGAAGTGATGTTTATTCATTAATCAAGGTAGTATCTCACATACAAAAACATGTGCGATTACAAAGTTTGTCGCCAAAAACGACTAATTAATGTAATTTTTTTTTGGGGGGGGGCCAAACGCTAAAAGACGCCAGAACGCACGCTTGCTTTAACACCGCTTTGGCGTAAGCAACACTCCCACGGTAACTGAACGAGGTATGTGAACCGCTATTTAAACGAGATACTTTTTGCCTAGAAAGAATATGTGCTGCCTTTGTTTTCTGAGACAGTCGCTTCCTTAACTTCTAGAGTAACAAAACAAGAAAAAAATAGAATAAGTAAAAAAAGACATCTAACAACTCATGATACGTCTGTTCGCTTTTTTGGCGACCCAGGAAGCTTTTGAAGCTAGAAGCGCTTGAACATCACTCGATCATTCTACCACATAGGGTTTCATTAGTTGAGTGACGTCGTGACGTTGCAATTTGCAATATTTCGTCTTATTTATAATCACTATTCATTTTCTTTAATTAATTAGTTTGTTTTGTTATAAACATTTTGTCTTCAGTCAAAATCTACTATTTTTACTTCAAATTTTTTCACTTTTAGCGTATCCTTTCATTTCATTCTTTTTACCTTAATGGTAATCTTACTGAAAAGGGCAATAGACATTTCGTATTCTCTGGGGATAGGGGGCTAACCTCAAGCATTATTTACGACCCTGGGTCGACTGATGGACTGCGGGTCAGAATCAAAATTTTACCACAGAAATGCAAAATCTACAACCATATGTACACATACTGAAGTAAATTCTACAATCATATGTACACATACTGAAACTAAGCCCTTCTAGTGATTTCCAAGATAACGGTGGCCCTATATGTCGTCACCTAACTAACTAAGACAAACAAAACTGATAATGTTCTCGTCTGTTTTTTTAAAGTTTGGAATGTTCAACGAATCCCTTCTTCATGAAGATAATGGCGATGGAATAAGCAACACAAAGATAATAGAGCGAAAATTTGGCACACGAAGTGTGGGACGTCTTGAAAGAAAGTTCCAGGAGTCTTAGCTATCCAAATATGGAATTTGTTGACTGATTAATTGACTAGGGGTTATTTGCTGGTATCGTGGCTGGCGTCGTGGCATGCCGCTCAGATGTCGCGGGTTTGCGCCTCCCCCAGGGCGATGAATAATCACTGGCTCTGTATCATGATCAGTTACTGCTGCAGTGTGGGGTCTGCGTGGGGAGGTTGAAACCAACATTCTTGGGAGCCTTGAATTTCAAGTCAATGGCCCCTTTGGTGTACTTGTTCACTTGAATAGGTTTCATTTACTAAAATAATAATAATATGATAATAATAATTTGGACAAATCACCAGTCAATTCCTTAGCATTGCATAAAACGTCAATTGCTGTCCTTCCTTCCGAGTTTTGTATGAAAACATCTAGTCTTTCTAACATCAGTTATTACGCAAAAAACAGTTTATGACATTTCTACGTTAATTTCATTTCATAGGAAAAATTTAGAACGCTTAATTGCATTTTTTTCCACATGCTGCATCCAACGAAAGCACAAAGAGGAGACGGATCACTTAAATTGTCACTTTCTATTCACGATGTTTCAAATAGGACGCCGTCGGCCATTGCTGCTGTAACGCCAGTTTACCATGTACATAAGCCTACCAGCGATAAAAGATTTCTATTGTTATTCTAAACAAAAATCAATCTTTGTTAAAACATGTTAAAACATCAGTTTACCATGCACACAAGCCTATCAGTGATAAGAGATTTCTATTGTTATTTTACAAAAAAATTAATCTCTGTTAAAACATCAGTTTACCATGCACATAAGCCTATCAGTGATAAGAGATTTCTATTGTTATTTAAAAAAAATTAATCTATGTTAAACATCAGTTTACCATGCACATAAGCCTATCAGTGATAAAAATTTCTATTGTTATAAAAAATAATCTCTGTTAAACAAAATCTTTTTTTGGGTGGAACCCAGCGGTATGTAGTACATTCTAATGTGTTATGAAATGTCAGTTAAATAAAAAAAAATATTCCAGAGGGAAACGATGTTTTTTTTTTTTTTTATATCTCCCAAGTACTAATCGCATTCCACAAAGGTCAACAGATTCTGGTACTACGCAGGTAGCGCCTATTTATTTATCAGAGAATAATCTGAAAAGGGATAGAGGGACAAGAAGTCTTAACTCCCGAACATGGTATTTATGCTCCAAGTATTAAAAAATGGGATGGTGGCATGGTGCATACTTAAAGATTAATTCCTAGTCTTGATTTTACTCAAAAGGACACCTTTTGTTAGACTTTTCTCGTTGTGATTGTCTCTTGTTGTGTAAACATTTCAATCCTTTTCAAGTTTGATAAGATTTAAATCTACAACCAATCACAATAGCTTTTTTGGGGGGGTGGATTCACTGTGAAACTCCTCCACTGCTCTCACTGGAGTCCTAGGCACTGTCACAAATTCACGAACTATTGCTCACACCAGGTTCATGTGCTCTGTTGTATAAGGCATAAACTATGAAGGTAACCTCACATATTTTGTAAGGGTCTGGAACCGTTATAAATGTCAAAAACTCCTACTGAAGAGTTAATGAGAAACACGGATTGGATTTTTTTATGACAGACTATCAACATAAATCATTGCTCTCTGGACACCAATTTCGTCATTCCAGGATCCAGAGTTGGACCGGTGAAAAGTTTTTGTTGCATTTACAAAACAAATCATTTGTAGCTTTATTTTTAGGACGATTCCTCTCAATGTATGTACGTGCCCTTATGCAGGGCATGCATTCCTTGCCGAACAGATGGCACGCAAACTTACTAGTGCACGTATATTTGTGAATTATAAATACGGGTATCAGTTTCGTGCAGAACATTATGTCGAACATGGAGTAATTATATATTTTTTTCACTTATTTGCATCGACGATGATTTTGTCGCTAATCTCCTATTTTAACTAAGTACCTAGCGTGTATCTTTCACCGTAGTACATCCTGAAAGGTGAGAGACACAAGAACTTGACAGTTTGCTGAAACAAGAAGCCAATGATAAAATCACCGTCAATGAAGATAACTCGAAAAATTAAAAATGCTGCATATTCGATACTGCCAAAATAAGTTGTCTGATTGTAAGTTTATATTATCTCACTGGTATCACTGAAGCAATATCAATGCGTCGAAGAGCATATTCCAACTTTAGAATACGCCCTCATATAACTGTCTGGGAACACAGTTGGACAAAATAGCCTACGGTAGTAAATAAGATTTTATGAGATCCACAGAGGGCAGGAGATTGCCTGATTATAAAAACCTGCGCTATGCAAGTTCTCCATGGGCAGGAATTACGTCACCGACCTACGATGACATCACTGTATGTTTAAATCAAATAAATAAATAAATAAATATACATATATGTATATGTATGTATGAATGTATGTATATATATATATATATATATATATATATATATATATATATATATATATATATATAATAAAAGGAGCTCTAAAAATATATAGAGTAAGTACTATATTTCAGAGACTGCTGTCTCTCTCATCAGGCAGTCTCTGAAATATAGTACTTACTTTCTATATTTTGGCGTTTTTATGGGCTCCTTTTATTAGACGGAATTCTGTTGTAGCAGAACATTTTTACCAGTCATATATATATATATATATATATATATATATATATATATATATATCAAATATATAACACGTGAATATTCTAATTGAAATTCGAAATTATGGAGTGAAGGCACCACAATTTGAATTCAAAATGTCAAAACCTTAAAATTACCACGTTAAATAATTAGGATTGCAGTTAGAGAAAGTGCTCCATTTTTTTTTGAAACAACTAAAATGACTCCACATGTTTAATGCAATGGTTGATGCTATTTTGTACTCTCCAAGCAATAAGAATCTCCCGCCATGTAAGATTCGTTAATTACTGAGGGTAAGTTATTATATATATAAATAAATAATAATCTTCATTCCGCATCAACGGATGGAGTCTGGATGCCAAGAACTTTTTATTTCGCAATGAAATTTCCTAAACCTTGATTCCTGAACGTTTTTCTTTTTCCCACTGAACGCAATCTGGGGCTTAAAATCCAGAATTGGGTTTAAATAAAATAACCCCAAAACTTGAGAGTGACCTTTGAAAGCCGCATTTTCACTAAAACTTATTTTCTCATATATGTCAAACGACGATGTATATAAAGGTGTCAAGGTTAACATCTTAGAAAAAGAGAATCAATTACTAAACCAGTTTGTGCGGGTTCTGGATGATAACGATCTTAATGACCGGGGTCTATCGCAAAACTGGTATAATTATTTACAAGAGGGTAAAACAGTAATATCACCAATTACCTCGAGCTTTGGTAAAATTCACTGAACGACTGTGAACCCAGCTTTTAGTTATTTAAGATTAGCAGCTAATTTAAGTGTCATTCATTTCCATGAGCCCTTTGGACATGTAATATCAGAGCAAATGCTAATCTCGCTCTGAAGTAAATAACGTGGGTGTTTTTATCGCAGAACGTATTATAATTTATACATGAAATTTTGCTGTAGAGTTCAGCCAATTCTGCAGCTTAGGCGAGGAACATTAAACAAACAGCAATGAGGCACACGTGATTAAGAAGCAGGCATCGTAAAAAGTGGTCTATCGACTCCTGATGTCGATAAACTCCCAACGATAAAAAGTAGGAATCCTGCCAACTCGATTCCTGAGGGTTTATGATGTGAATCACCTCCCGGTCAAATGATTTGATTGTTATAAGAAGCGCACCACTGTGGCGTCGCTTTGATTTTGAATATAGTACCTCTTCTGTTCATTTGCTGTTGATTTTTTTTACTTCCTTATCTGTTTGTCCCCTTTTTTCAGTCTTTTCAATCAGGGGCCTTCTATACTGTAAATATTTGTTTTCAAAACAGTGGTATTTTATGTTTGTTCGATATTCATGTTCTCACATTTTGAATAATAATAATAACAATAATAATAATAATAATAATAATAATAATAATAATAATAATAATAATAATAATAATAATAATTAATAATAATAAAAATAATAATAATAATAAATTTTACTTTCCGCTCAAGGCTATATATATGGAATATACAAAGAAAAGACAATAACATACACAATCTAGATACATAAGACATGATAAAAAAGGATTAATCGGAATATCCACTCTTGCTGAAATAGTATAGAAGATGGTAACCAAAATAATGGTAATTACAGTTAGTAAAAAAAATATATAAAAAATTATAACAAATAGTAAATAGATTGTATACAATTAAATTCCAGCTAGGGACATTAGGTGGTTACAGCAGTCAGGCCCAGAAGGCTAAGTACGAAAATTGAATATAGCAAAACTACACTGATAATAATCACAGTTATAATGAAAAAAGGAATATACCAGTAATAACGATAATCGTAGCAATATAATAATAATGACAGATTCTGCAGATGACACTTTGCAAAAACAGAGATTAAGTCATTTAGGGAACAAACGCCTCATTTTTCCATCTTTCCCAAAATTTAGATCTTGTCTCACTGCTCAGGATGCTGTGTATGAGCGAATTGCTGCTGTGTTGCAGTCGGGTGATTAGACTGGACATTGTTCGCCTTACAATGATTTTTTAAATTGTCCAGGCGGTTTTCTGTTAACATAAGTGAGGCGGAGTGGTAGCGAGGAATGTTTGTGAGGCGTCTCAGAATGTCATTGTGAACGACAATGATACGTTTCATAGTCTCCCTAGTGTAGTTCGTCCACAGGGAGCACCCATAGATACTGTAGCAATACGAGCGGAAGAGCAGCAGCTTCAAGTCTCGGGGACAGAAGGCAACCCTCCTTACATTCATGTTGCCAGTTGCACATAGTTTACGACGCCTCTGTTCTACGTCGGCCGTGTCTTTTAGGTCGTCCGTGATAATGTGACCCAAATACGGAAATTCGTGCACGGATACCAGGCGATGATTTAGTTTTCGTTGATAAATTACGTGTCTCGAGGGTCTACATATATATATATATATATATATATATATATTATATATATATATACACACATATATATAGTATAATTCTCACAAGGCATTTTAGGATAACGTTGCTAATTACCAGGTACCCATTTCAATACTTAGGTCAACAGAGGCTTTAGAGGGAGCATGCAAAACTGTCCGTTCACATCCGGACACGAATCTCTGGCCCTATCAAAAGTGTTTTAAGAGCTATTTTCAAGGGGAATATGAACACCATATTCTTTGGAAGCTTGAATTTCAAGCCAATGGCCCGTGTTGGCTTATTCCATATGAGGGGGTTTTACCTTAGTAATAATAATAATAATTAATAATAATAATAATAATAATAATAATAATAATAATAATAATAATAATAATATCAAAAACTTAACCTGTTATTCCAACGCAGCTTACGGTAACTGAATTCACAATGAAGTTAACTGATATAATTTCGTCTTTCTATGTAAAATAGCTGAATAATCATGATACCACCTTTTGAATAATAATAATAATAATAATAATAATAATAATAATAATAATAATAATAATAATATCAAAAACTTAACCTGTTATTCCAACGCAGCTTACGGTAACTGAATTCACGATGAAGTTAACTGATTAATTTAAATTTCGTCCTTTCTAATGTAAAACAATAGCTTGAATAATCATGATAACCACCTTTTGAATAATAATAATAATGAATTAATTAATAATAATAATAAATAACTAATAAAAATAATAATTAATAACTAATAATAATAATAATATCAAAAAAACTTAACTTGTGTTATTCCAACGCAGCTTACGGTTTTTTTTTTTTTTTTTTAACCACTGAATTCACACAATGAAGTTATCTGATATAATTTCGTCTTTCTATGTGAAATAGCTGGATATTCACTGTCCAGGAAACATGATACCACCTGACTGTAAATTTCTAATATCTATCTTTTTTCTTTTTGTGCGTTTTGCATTATATATAGAAGCCAAAAGTTTACGGCAAGAGAAATAAGCTAATAATAAATAACTACAGCGATGACATTAATAATGACCGTCATTTCATGAAAGTGTTTCATATTATCATTTTCACTGAGAAAAATTATGGAAAGTGAGAAAACTTACTATTTGATTGATATGAAACACTACAATTGGATTCATATGAAACACATTCATAAGAATGTAACAAAGTATCACCAATAGAGCAATGATCATTAATGGTATTACTTCATTTTAAATACACATCTATGGAATACGTAGAGGAGAGTCAGAAGGACGAAGTGCTCAAGCGTCAAAACTGACGTTTGTGGAGTTTATAAATAATATTTTAAATGACTTGTAACTTCCTCCCAATTATTGAAACCTTCATTTACAAAAGGTCGAGGGGTCAGGGAGCAGAGACTACATCCATTTACGAGTATCCTGTAATGTGCGCCTCATTACTGGGAGATTTGTGTTCGAATCCCATGTGAAGTCCGACAGATATGGGGCCGTTCTGTTATACACCATTTTGCCTCTGCTCACCTAATTAGTGAATCAAATCCCTGGTAGGTAGGTAGGTAGGTAAGTAGGTAGGCAGGTAGGTAGTAGTAGGTAGGTAGGTAGGTAGTTGGTAGGTCGGTAAGGTAGGTAGGTAAGTAGTAGGCCCAGGTAGGTTAGGTATGGTAGGGTAAGGTTAAGTAGGCAGGTGGTAGGTAGGTAGGTAGTTAGGTAGGCGGTAGGTAGGTAGGTAGGGTAGTAGGCTAGGTAGGTAGGTAGGTTTAGGTAGGTAGGTAAAGTAGGTGGCAGTAGGTAGTTAGGTAGGGTAAGTAGGTAGAGGTAGGATAGGAGGTAAGTAGGTAGGCAGGTAGGTAGGTAGGTAGGTAGGTTAAGTAGGTAGGTAGGTAGGTAGGTAGGTAAGTAGGTAGGTAGGTAGGTAGGTAGGTAAGTAGGTAGGTAGGTAGGTAGGTAGGTAAGTAGGTAGGCAGGTAGGTAGGTAGGTAGGTAGATATATATATATATATTATATATATATATATATAATATAAGATATAATATATATATATATATATATATATAATATATATATATTATTATAATAATAATTAATAATAATAATAATAATAATAATAATAATAATAATAATAATATCAAAAACTTAACCTGTTATTCCAACGCAGCTTACGGTAACTGAATTCACAATGAAGTTAACTGATATAATTTCGTCTTTCTATGTGAAATAGCTGGATATTCACTGTCCAGGAAACATGATACCACCTGACTGTAAATTTCTAATATCTATCTTTTTTCTTTTTGTGCGTTTTGCATTATATATAGAAGCCAAAAGTTTACGGCAAGAGAAATAAGCTAATAATAAATAACTACAGCGATGACATTAATAATGACCGTCATTTCATGAAAGTGTTTCATATTATCATTTTCACTGAGAAAAATTATGGAAAGTGAGAAAACTTACTATTTGATTGATATGAAACACTACAATTGGATTCATATGAAACACATTCATAAGAATGTAACAAAGTATCACCAATAGAGCAATGATCATTAATGGTATTACTTCATTTTAAATACACATCTATGGAATACGTAGAGGAGAGTCAGAAGGACGAAGTGCTCAAGCGTCAAAACTGACGTTTGTGGAGTTAATAAATAATATTTTAAATGACTTGTAACTTCCTCCCAATTATTGAAACCTTCATTTACAAAAGGTCGAGGGGTCAGGGAGCAGAGACTACATCCATTTACGAGTATCCTGTAATGTGCGCCTCATTACTGGGAGATTTGTGTTCGAATCCCATGTGAAGTCCGACAGATATGGGGCCGTTCTGTTATACACCATTTTGCCTCTGCTCACCTAATTAGTGAATCAAATCCCTGGTAGGTAGGTAGGTAGGTAAGTAGGTAGCAGGTAGGTAGGTAGGTAGGTAGGTAGGTAGGTAGGTAGGTAGGTAGGTAAGTAGGTAGGCAGGTAGGTAGGTAGGTAGGTAAGTAGGTAGGCAGGTAGGTAGGTAGGTAGGTAAGTAGGTAGGCAGGCAGGTAGGTAGGTAGGTAGGTAGGTAAGTAGGTAGGCAGGTAGGTAGGTAGGTAAGTAGGTAGGCAGGTAGGTAGGTAGGTAAGTAGGTAGGTAGGTAGGTAGGTAGTAAGTAGGTAGGCAGGTAGGTAGGTAGGTAGGTAGATATATTATATATATAGTCTATATATATATATATATATATATATATATATATATAGTATATATATATATATGTATATATACTATATATATTATATATAATAATAATAATAATAATAATAATAATAATAATAATAATAATAATAAAATAAATAATAATAATAAAAGGAGCAAATTAGCACGCCAAAAGGGAGAAAGTTAATGCAATATTTTAAAGAATAATTGTCTCCCTCGACAGGCAAGTTTTAAAGATGGAACTCTGCTTTAACAGAAAATATTTCTCAGTCTCATTTATATGAGAACATATATATATATATATATATACTATATATATATATATATATATATATATATATATATATATATATAAAGCTTGTGAATTGAAGAGGTATTCAAAATAGAAAGCCTACAACACCTTTACCATAAAAATGATAACTGAATTATTGACAACTTAGAGCTAATAGATGCTGGTGCAAATGCAGCAACCTCTCCCACCTTCAGCCACAAAGATAAAATCAATCTTAAATCATGTTTGCATTTCTTTACGAATGTTTACCATTATAAACAGCATGAGATATCACTCCAATAATTGACCAGTGTAGTCATACACAAACTTCATTAATAACTTTTGTGGGCGAGAACTGGGAGAGAAAAAAATATAAACTTTACAAAAACAAAGACGCTGACGCATCACGAATTCATTAGGGATGAACAGCCATTGTGATTTTGAAGATCATTTATCTTCAATTATGTCTTAAATGACTTTCTTTTATTTTTCTTGGATCACTGTATTAATCATCATGCTTAATTGTACAAACGTCACTGAAGATATTTTCAAAAAAAATTTCATGTGAGTTTAAATGCACTTACCCCCGGCTATTTTCATTTCAATTTACTTATCAAGAATAAGCAAAAAATGACATGGTAGACAAACAAATCTATCACTAATTAACACGACCTCACATATATATATATATATATATATATATATATATATATGTGTGTGTGTGTGTGTGTGTGTGTGTGTGTGAGATTGGCTATTTACAACAGCTATTGAATAAGAATGGTATTGACACGAGGAAAATCCGCATAAACACACTCAAAATCAAAATATATAAATATTTATATATATATGTATATATACATATATATATACACACACACACACACACACACACATATATATATATATATATACATATATATATATATATATATATATATATATATATATATATATATATATATATATATATTCCTACTGGACTCAAGAAGTTACCTTTCCGGTTTTCAGCAGCTATTTTAATGTGGGGTGAAGTTGCTTGTTTGATGCCCTATTTGATGCACTTTTAAGGGTTTTCTTGGTGGTCACCAATCCTGGAACGAAGTTGACCCACGGGTATCCAAGCTCCCTAACTGTTTGCTTTTGATTAAGTTGGCCTTATGCCAGCACAGGCTCTTGCTCATGGAGCAGCCCGTAGGAAGCTCCCTACTCGAAGAAGCAGCGGTATAAGCAGGACCCAATGAGTCTTAGTGAGTCCCGGATATAAGAAACGATTTAGTACCATGGCGGAGGCACTTGCATTGTATAAGTATAATAAAGATAAAGAGTGGATATCCATTACCAGAAGAAAAATTAAAGTTCATTTTAGAGGAGAATAAAACCGGTAAAGTTCAGTAGATAATAAGGATTATTTGGGTTATTTGAAGCACT
>NC_087202.1:77698692-77728692 GCF_015104395.2 Macrobrachium nipponense | reverse complement strand
GTTGTAGTGCTTATGACAGCACGTAGCCATTGTATAAGTCATATCACATTACCGTGATTCATATACATACATCGAGCTACAAATGTCCTCTAATATCTAATTCACATCAACCCTCGGAACTTAATATATTTTCATATACGTATGCTTAACCGAAGGGGAATTTTATTAGGCGATAATACAATTGTCGGCGCCCAGACGCGAACCCAGGACACCATACAAATCCAGTGGGTAAAAGCTTCACTGACGTTCATGGATTTGTATGGTGGTCCTGGGTTCGCGCCCGGGCGCCGACAATTCTATTGTCGCCTAATAAAATTCCCCTTCGGTTAAGCATATATGAAAATATATTAATTCCGAGGTAGAGTGAATTAGGTATTAAAGGACATTTGTAGCTCGATGTATGTATGTAGTGTATATATATATATATACATATTGATATATATATATATATATATATATATATATATATATATATAGGCTGTGCAGCTACCGTGTATTAAACACGCACGCACACACACAGCTCTATATATATATATATATATATATATATATATATATATATATATATATATATAAAATATATATATACATATATATATATATATATATATAAACGCTGAATTACTTTGATTAAATTTACTTCTAGTTTATTAAAATATCGTGTTTGGTCTATAGTAGAATGGTTACAAAAATATTCACTTGGGTATATCCTTGACCAAACATACATGGTATAAAAAAAACAAATAAATAAATAAAACTATCATCTTCAACAGCAAAATATACAATAAAGAAATCTTACTGAATTATGGTCCATTTGATCTAACGATTACAAATGACGACACCTACGAGAATAAATAATCCCAAAGTAAACGGGAATCGATTACACTGGACGTTAACTACGAGAAATAAAAATATGAACACGAAATTCCTCTCTCTCTCTCTTCTCTCTCTCTCTCTCTCTCTCTCTATCTCACCTCCCTCTTGAGCTCTCCCTCTCTCTCTCTCTCTCTCTCTCTCTCTCTCTCTCTCTCTCTAAGTTAGTTTTTGAGATCTTAAAGTGTTGGTCGCATGTGATCCTTCCGTGAAAAGGTTTAACATTGCACCCCGAGACGCCGAAGTTGTTTTGCAGATTTTCATTGGATGTTCTAGCAAATCGGATGTTTATGTTAGGAAAATGCTTAGTTCTCGAGCAGTTGCAACAAAACTGACAGACTATGACTTTGCTCGGATGGTTTCGCATTTTTACGTAATGTAGGATGGTATTTTATTGTTTGTTTGTATGGTGCTTTTACGTTGCATGGAACCTGTAGTTATTCAGCAACGGGACCAACGGCTTTACGTGACTTCCGAACCACGTCGAGAGAGAACTTCTGTCACCAGAAATACACATTTCTCACACCTCAATGGAATGGCCGAGAATCGAACTCGTGACCACCGAGGTGGGACGCCAACACCATATCAACCCCGCCACTGAGGCGCTTAAATGGTATTTTAGCTGTTCTTTTTTCAATGATGCTTCACGCAGCCTCCTCCTGATTTGGGGTCATGATAGAAAGTTGATCAAAAAAAAAAAAAAAAACTGAAGTATTAACAAAAGCTGTTGCAAGAGTAGACAAATACGCAATAACAATGATAAGTCCACAATTTTCACCAATCGTCGATTTCAATAATATCTGTCAAAATACTGAAGTGTAATAAGGGAATTTAAGGTTACATTTATATTTGAAGAAAATAAACGAGGCGTGATCTGAACTCCAGCTGATACGGGATGTGTGCGAGTTTTCACTTTCACGCATGAGTTGTAAACATCATATTCTTGACTTTTAACGAGGATAAAAATATGCTAAAATCTACGGCCAAATAATATTCTATTAAAAAATAACTTTTATGTACTATTTACAAGAACATTATTTACTGTTTACATTTTCATTCTAATAAATAAATCATAAATACCGTATCCTAAAATTCCTGTATCTTTAACTCAACGCAAAATACCCTTTTCAGATCTTTTTATGCTCTTTCACAGCCCTTTCCTACGCCACCCCCCCCCCCCCCCCCCCCAACAAGAAGAACAACAATGTAATTTGTAGGCTTACACCCCGAGTAAGCGAAAAGCGTTTCTTGGAATACATAGGAGAAAGAGAAAACACTTAGGACAAAGTATGCGTTATAACACAGCACAAGAAAAAACATTAAAAGGACAAAGTTGCATGCGTTTTTATAACCACATAGCCACTATAACTTAATGAGATCTAAACCATTCTTGAATAAGGCTAACTTACAAAACGGTAAAAGCCTGGCGAATTTTCGCCTTTTCATAAATGGAAAAAGCAGCTTCGCTATTTGTTAAGTGTGGCATTTCTTTACAAGTCCCAACAAAGAGTTCCATCTTAGATTGACCATAATAACCGACTCCCAAAATATCTGACTTTTGTGTGTTTTTCTCATAATCCATTATACCCACAAATTCCCGGAACAATTATACCATACAAAATACAAAACTGGAGACACTGACAACGTCAAGAAATGATACAAATAGTATAATATCTCGTACAATAGACCATCATCTCGGACGAACTTGATAATGGGTGGTAAATGGGCGTGTAAATGGCCTCATCATTTACATTTTACTCGGTAGAAAACATCAAGTGTTGAAGCTTTGTCTTAATGCTCGATAAAATGGCGGTGGTGCCTGCAAATTGCATCAGTGCAGATGAAAACAAGGTTTTTACACTCGAGTTTGGTTCATAAATATGGAATGGGACTTTGGACCCTATGTCCCTCAATTAGGCAAAGCATTGATTGTGGTTTGTGGAAATTTGGCTATGATGCCAAGCATAGGACAATTGAAGTCATACTCTGCTTAAAACAGAGAAAAAGAGGCAGCTGGAGTGGCTGGACAGCAAAATGGGGAATGCTGGAAAAGGCACTTAGAAATGCCTACAGTGCGCCACTTGAAATGAATTGAGGGCACTAACCTTCTACGGCAGGGGTTCCCAAATCAGGGGTCGGAATGCTCATTGTGTGGGGTCATAGACAGGTCATGGGGTCGGTGGGGTCGCTGAGGTGCCCCCAGGGAATGGGTGTACAAAACATCAAAGCAGGGGGTACGAGGTATCATGTTAAATTCAGTGTTTAGTAGAGTAACAGTTACTAGTAGTCTCAATGATAAAAAAACAGAAAAGAAATTAAATGATAAATAAATAAATAATAATATATATTTAAATTATATATATTAATCTGTTACTGATTTCAGGAACAATACGTAAAGTAACTACTATTATTGCTGCTACTGCTACTACTACTACTACTGACAGTAATTTTGTGTAATCTTTTACATAATTGACTATTGACAAATATCTGTCACGCTTATAAGCACGCTGAAGAACATTTTATAACTATAATTATCGTAATATGAATCAAGCAAATGATTACCTCCAAGGTGTAATTCACTATCATCACGATTTTTTTTTACTTGAAGATTAGCATCTGTGCTCACGATAAACAATATGAACAAAATGTCTGAGTTCGTGGAGTTTCCAAAATTCACAACCCGGAAGAACATGCTCCATTCTACCATTTTATGCCCGCAGTCACAAATACGTAGAAGCAAATACTATTTGGCAACAGAATGGGGGAGGTAAACATCAGCCTACGCAGTCGCGTACATAGATAAAAAGGGGCTAAATTTAGTAATGGAACAGGAGGTAAAACATCATAATAATGCTGACCGAAGGACCAACGCCGCTGGGTAAACATAATAAAAAACAAAACCAACCAATTTCTGGGTAAAAAAAAAAAAATAAATAAATAAAAAAGTCCCTACGTCTTGAACTTATTCTAAAATCCTTCCATGATGTGCAGGACTTTCATGATGGACTTATATATATATATATACATACATATTATATATATATATATATATATATATATATATATATATATAATATATACATCGAGCTACAAATGTCCTTTGATATCTAATTCACTCTCCTCGGAATTAATATGTTTTCATATATGCGTAACCGAAGGGGAATTTTTATTAGGCGATAATAGAATTGTCGGCGCCCAGGCGCGAACCTAGGACACCATACAAATCCAGGAACGTCAGTGAAGCTTTTACCCACTCCACCACCGCAAGAGTGGGTAAAAGCTTCACTGACGTTCTTGGATTTGTATGGTGTCCTAGGTTCGCGCCTGGGCGCCGACAATTCTATTATCGCCTAATAAAATTCCCCTTCGGTTAAGCATATATGAAAATATATTAATTCCGAGGTAGAGTGAATTAGATATTAAATGACATTTGTAGCTCGATGTATGTATATGAATCACGGTATGTGATATGACAAGATATATTATATATATATATATATATATATATATATACACACATATATATGTATGTATATATATAACATATATATATATATATATATATATATATATATATACATATATATATATAATATTCTATTATTTCATTGATTTCTGGTGTCAAAGGCGCAGCCTGTTACCAGACCGTCTTTCTTATAACACAGACAGCTGTTGTATCAAACGGTCAATCTGTCACTAGTCCAAATTCCGAGGCGTTACCGGCAGTGCCAGCTATTTTGGGTAACTGAAGTGAGGGCCGAAACTTAACGGTTGTAACTCCGTGCAGAGAAAGAAAAAAAAAGACGGACGGTTAAATACCTATGGTAAAAAAGTAAAAACATTTCCGCGTTTCACGCATGGCCACCGTAATCCAAATAATATATTGGCTTCGTTTTTTGCTCTTTAAAAGCACAGGTTAGCCGAGGGTCAAACGTTTGTAAGAAAAAAAAAATTCTGCGTTTCGGCAGGGCATCTCTGACGTCACACTTTAAAAGACAGTTAGAAAGGCTGTCTCACACTATGGGTGTAATAAAGTCTTTTCTCTCTCTCTCTGCTGTTGTAGTATATATATATATATATATAATATATATATATATATATATATATACATGTGTGTGTGTATGGTATTTAAAAACTTCTGTCTCTCTCTCCTTCCTCCTCTTCCTCTCTCTCTCTCTCCTCTATATATATATATTATAATATATATATGTGTGTGTGTGTTTGTGTTGTGTGTGTGTGATGTATGTATGTATGTATTTATATAAAACATAAGGTGGTAACAATAACTTTGCCGATTGTAATGAAGAGAGTCTTTCAGTTGTACTCTTTCTTTCTATTATATACTTGAGAAATAAGTCTGCAAGAGATGACTGTCATCAGCTCTCGAAAGTTCAGGCAGACATCCATCCGTACAAGGAATAGAATGGAATATAGAATTTAGGCCAAAGCCAAACGCTGGCACCTGTGAGGTCATTTAGCGCTGAAAGGAAATCGGTAAAAAGGTTTGAAAGGTGTAACAAAAGGTAAAACCTCGCAGTTGTATTATGAAAAATTGTTAGGAGAAGGCGGAAAGTAAGAAGGAAAGTAGAGAACATGGAAGGAGGTGCAGTAAAATTAATGAAAGGGGTTACAGCATGCACAGATTATATAAATTTGCTGAGGAAATCAAATCACATTATTTGAAATGTAAATAAATAATATATCAGCATTTCACTAACATCTGAACAAATATATCCTCGATCAATACGAAATTAACATATTTAACTACGACTACAAAGTATAGCAGCTATTAAGTGATCTTACAACTTTATAAAAACTATAACGTAGAAGACGTCGATAAGGGGAACTACACTAAAAATTCATCTATAAGTCATATTTTGATTCAGGAAAACATAAGAAAAGTTCGTTCGTCCGTTTTCTAATAGGTAGGCCTTATGCCACCACGCACTCTTGATTCTGGAACACCACGCAACGCAGGCAGACTGTTGACCACGCCAACAAAAACTGGTTTCCAGCAGCCAGTTGGGGGCACCGTCAGTGACGTCACAGTTGGAAGGTCTGGAAGAAAGCGAGACACCCCAGGCCAGGATTTCTTCTCGTACAGTAATACCATATATGGGCGACTTTCAATTATGAATAGAAATTAAATATTACAAAATTCCCCAGAATCGCCATGTGTACAGTTCGTTCTTATTTAAGGACATGATTAGGCACACCAATTCACACAAGATACATGCTACTTAACTAAAATAATGTGATCGAGATGACGTCAGCAATTACTGGTCACAATTTTATCACCGTTAACAAGTACAGTAATAAGCACGGTAACGACGGTTGAAATCCAGAATAATCTCTAGATTATACTTCAAATAATCTAAATCTCTACAAATGACTTTATTTTTTCTTTTCAACCGATATAACACCTTTCCAAAATTGTTAAGTTCGCTCTATCAAAATCAACGCAACACGTCAAACAGATCATGCACAGATAAATAAGGAGAATGCATTGCGGCGTATATATTGTAACTGAAGTTTGTTTATGCACTGACATTACGTATAACCTAAACGCTTCTCTTGCTTTCATAAATTTCCTTTCCAGTATCTAGGAATAGCTGATTTAAAATCTAACATACTTTACCTTATAACCTAACTGTAAAAATCTTTGCACACATCGTAACCTCTCTCCAGAAAACACCATTTACAACATCGTGCAGCTTTGAAAACTGGAACGTCCTAAATTTCATTCTTCCAAAGCTGGTGTACAAAGACGAAATAGGAGGTTTCCTATGCCATAAAAAGGGCATGAATAAGGACCTCAAATAATAGAAGAACATACAAGCAGATTCTTTTTTTCAAGAGATGAAATAATGCAATAAATACATGACTGTGAACTACGAAAATCCAAAGACCGAAAAAGGATTTGAAGGCGAAAACGACTCCTCGGAGCGACCACCACCATCATATCATAATTGATTGTTTGATTAATTAGTACTTGCTGGCGTCGCAACGACGTCGTTATCATATCATAAGTAAACATCGTAGCTTCAGCATCAAGAAGAGTAAACAAGAATACTTTCTCCAAAATAAGACTGCAACATTCCTTAAAGTGAACATCAGTTTAACCCTGACACTAATCTGCAAGAGAAGATCACCATAATAATAACATGATTTTTTTTCTCATATTCGAGAGAGTTCAGGAACAAGAGTGAGGAGAGGTCTTATCTCATAAACTTGATGAGACGACAAAACCTCTTATGCAATTAATGTAAGATCAGCCAAGGCATTCAAATACCAACAAGTTTTCAACCTTAAATCGAGTTGAGGTTTTATCATGATGAAATCTCTGGTATATTATTACAATAAGACTCAATGTTATCAATAAAACTCCTGCTTCCTCCAAACTACCGTTTGTTGCACGTTTAAACAGCCGTAAATTTGCAACAGGGTATGAAAGGTAAAAAAATCATGATGTCCGGTAGCAGGAAACAAACCCACGATAACATAATCACGATGAGGTCACCTTTGCCGACCTGAGCACGAGAAGTTAAGAGGATATTGCGGCTATTACAACTACATAATATACACATATGTGTGTGTGGGTGTGTGTTTTACAGAGAGAGAGAGAGAGAGAGAGAGAGAGAGAGAGAAAGAGAGAGAGAGAGAGTGCATATCTGTGTGTGGATGTGAGTGTGGGTGTGTGTGCGTGTGTAATATATACATGTAAATATTACAGAGAGAGAGAGAGAGAGAGAGAGAGAGAGAGAGAGAAACGTTTACTACAATACTGGGTCTGAGATCGGTGTGTGGGGTCTCAACGTCGTCGTTTGAGATTCAGCTATATGCCAGCACGGGTTCTTGCTCATGGAGTAGCCCGTAAGAGACATTCTGATGAAGAAAGTTTGTGAAATTATGAAAAACACAAAAAGAAAAATATTAGAGGGAGGCGAATAAAAGCTGTAGATGGAGTGGGTTCTGTCCGTACAGACTACGAAATGAATACTTGGACTGAGCAGCAATTTTTTTTGGTAGGTTCTTGTTCAGTGGAGTTGCCTCAGCGAACGCCATCGAACTGAACTTCGGTTTGGAAACCTTCCCCGGAATGAAGATTTGGCTTCTGTTCACTGTTTCTGGATTGGTCAGCGCTCTAACACGGAACATGCTGCACAAGGATGAGACCCAGAGAGCTTGAATTTTCCCCTTCAAATCTGCTTCTTAATTGAAGAATCGAATGAAGGGACAAATTCAAGCATTGCAAGAGGAGAGGAAAAGAATTCGAGGCAGTTAAATGTCACCTTATTCAAAAAGGTTCATGATCTGGAATGAGCTATCTAAAAAGTAGAAAGAAATGCGAAAGAGAAAAGGAGATGCAAAATCTCTCTACTACAAGGTTTATCGTTCCAAATTCTGCTTATCAAAAGCATAATATGGGACAACAAACCTTGGAAGACACGATCCGTTTTGCTCGACAACGAAAAGTAACTGATGCAGAGGGATATGGCCGTGACAGAAAATGCAAGAACTGTGTGTATGTACCACATGCACTTTGAAATGCATTGAGGAATTTCAACCAAACTTAGCACACATATGACTCATCATCTGGAAAAAAATACTGTGGGAGCAAGACATAACTGGTACCAAAAGGGGCAAGGAGGTTTTGGGACAGGGGTGGGAAAGGGGTGAAACGTAAGGGGTGGGAAAGGAATTAGTGACTAATCCATAGTTTTTGAGGTCGCTGAGATAAATAGGGGCACTCCCTTTAGGTATAAGTTCAGCCCTGATAGGACAGAAGGTGCAAAGGGGTGGAAAGGGGGTGACATATAAAAATAACCCAAAACAACAGATATGAGAAGTGATGCTCCGGATGCCCTTAAGTAAAAGTTCAGCCCCAATAGGAAGGGGGACGGTGAGAAGAGGTGTGGGAAGGGGGTGACGTAAAAATAAACGAAAACAACAGATGTGAGTGTCTAATCCATAGTTTTTGAGGTTGCTGAGATGAATAGTGACACTCCGAATGGTCTTCAAGTCCAAGTTCAGGCCCAACAGGAAGGGGATGAGTAGGAGTGGGAAGGGGATAACATGTAAAAATAACCAAAAAGACGGATATTAGTGTCTAATTTATAGTTTTCAAGGTCGCTGAGATGAATAGTGACTCATCCGATGCTCTTTACGTCTAAGTTCAGAGAGTTTATCAGTAGTCATTCGGTGTTCCTAAGCAGCAACCGGTTGGTCAGCTAGTATATATATATATATATATATATATATATATATATATATATATATATATATATATATATATATATATATAAACATCCATCCCATCCAAGGTATCGCATTGTTTAATCTCAGTTGAAAGTCCATTATTACTTCAGTGCTGCAGTTAGAAGAATCTTTCAGATGAGTGGATGTCGTCAGTAAATAGAAATATCCTGACTATGGGTCATTACCATTCTGTAGGAAAGGCAGAAGGAAAGAATGAGTGAATTTCAATAACATTTTTTTTTTTATTAATTATGATAATGTTAGCGCGGCTAATGTTTAGGAGTTCTTGGGGGATGTAAATCACTGGCACAGTATTGAGAGAGAGAGAGAGAGAGAGAGAGAGAGAGAGAGAGAGAGAGAGAGAGAGAGAGAGAGTCTACATACAAAAGAGAACTAATTTATCATTAACGGTAATTAATTCTTCATGAAGGGCCAACGGGAAATACAGAAAAATAATATATAATCTTCAAACGAATAGCATTCAACAACAGCCATACATTATGAATTTCTTCCTTGATTAGATAATGCAAAATTTTCTCGTATGATTTCATTCTTTAAGTCTTATCCAGAATAGGCAGACAACAGAGAAAGCTCCAGAGTAGATTCCCATGTGGGATAAAAGGGAAGAATGTAGCTAAGAATAGAATAAAACTGAATATTTAGTTGAAAAGAAATAAATAAATAACAGTTGGCTAGATGACACACAAATGTCAAAGGCTACTTAATCATTTTCCAAAGAAAATTTTACACATTTAGCTACTGTTACATAGAAACAATCTATAATCAATGGAAATACCAGACAAATAGCCAAGTGTGCACCTATGAAAAATTCTAATTTAGTCACAAACGTGAAATACAAAAAAAAAAAAAAAAAAAAAAAAAAAAAAAAAAAAAAAAAACCCTTGCTAAAGAGAAAACCAGGATTTCTGACTCTTATATTAATGGTTACTTACACCCCTCACCCCTATTTCTTAGAGGATCAGGGTATCATTTATAATAATATGATATCTTAGTGTGAATTAATATAATTCAAAATAATCTCTATTTATTTCGCAAATTCTTACACTACCCTCCCCCAGTAAGATCTGACGCCTTCTATTCAATAACGCGTAGAAATCCCAATACAACTTTAAAATAGTCCTTAGCAAATGCTATATAATTATTTCTTTCGCAAAGCAGTAAAAAAAAACTAATAAAAAAAGGGTTACAATAGAGACACTCCCATCATCCCTCCTGGAGGCAAGCTTGGCCGCATAAGTATACACTGTACAAGTCTTAATTTAACAAAACGGACGGACCAATAACCTGTTCATAAAAAAAAAAAAAAAAAAATCCGACCTCCGTCCCAGGAGACCAAACACGTAACAATTGCAGGTTTTGTCTGTTAATGGCCGCACATCAAGACATCTGACTTCTTGACTGCAATTCATTGCCTGCCCCCCCCCCCCCCCCCCCCCCCGCCCCCCCCCCCCCCCCCCCCCCCCAAAAAAAAAAAAAAAAAAAAAAAAAAAAAACCCCCCCCAAAAAAAAAAAAAAAAAAAAAAAAAAAAAAAAAAAAAAAAAAAAAAAAAACGAATAAGAAGGCTACATCAACCGTTCAACAAGAAATTGAACCTAAGGAATTCATCGTACTGCAACTTTGGTTGCCGTTTAAAAGCAATTCTGGAGGAAAGAGTGAAATATAAAATCTTAAATTCATATTTTCTCGGCTTAATAGTGGAACGAATCTTTTGTTTCTATCCCCCCGGCCCTGCTTCCTCACTCTGGAATTTTTCTCTTGTCCCCTTTTTCCATGATGGTTTATTTTGTTTTATCTACATCTTACTCTATTCTCCGCTATATTTCCCAGTCGTCTAAAATCTTAGCTTAATTAGAGTACCTGGGTATTAAGTCCCACACACACACAAATAATATATACTGTATATATATATATATATATATAATATAAATATATATCTATATATATATATATGAGCGAGAGAGAGAGAGAGAGAGAGAGAGAGAGAGAGAGAGAGAGAGAGAGAGAGAGAGAGAGAGAATGCTTATCTATAAATTATGTATATAGAAATACAAATATATATATTTATATATATATATATAATATATACGAGTCTCTCTCTCTCTCTCTCTCTCTCTCTCTCTATATATATATATGTGTGTGTGTGTGTGTGTGTGTGTGTGTGTATGTGTGTGCAAAAAAAAAAGGACAGTAATTACACTTCTTTGTCTATGATCGGTTACATGGATGCATGTTCATATGCATATCCTTTCACTGATGACAAAGATACAGCGTCAGTAGCCCATTATACCGGAATTATCATACTAATCTCACCCACCAGTAATCACCGGGCACAACCTCATCATTATAAGCCCAGTAGCAAATACTTGCAGCTTTGATCGATGCGGAAGTGAGCGCAGTTTCTTAAAGATATAAACCGTCGATAATTGTTCCACGAGACTGGAGGGTTTTGGGGGAGGGGGGGCTATTACGTGGGGAGGGGTGGCTCAGCTAATTAATGAGGTGGAACTGGGCTGGTTCAGATTGGCATAGATATCATCCCCTGCCGATTGTAAATCATTCTACGATACGCCATCTCCCATCAGTTACTCGTAATTTTTCAAGTAAAACAAAACGATTGTTGTTGAAAAATAAATACCAGCGAAGCGAAACCTTCCTAACAATTGAACTCGCTTAACAGCCGACCTTAAAAGTTGCATATTTGCCAGCTTAACTTGGTCACCATTTGCTATTTATACGCCGTGTGCTCTTCTCAATTCTCAGAATGTGAATGCTTCTAAATATTACTGTATCTCAGAATGTGAATGCTTCTAAATATTACTTTATCTCAGAATGTGAATGCTTCTAAATATTACTTTATCTCAGAATGTGAATGCTTCTAAATATTACTGTATCTCAGAATGTGAATGCTTCTAAATATTACTATCACAACATTAAAATATGTATACGTATCGTTAACAATAACCACTCCATTCAAAAGTGTTTAAAAGAGTTTTTATGATGACGTCTAAACACCCTTCAGTATCTACGTTTCTACGCGGCAAGGTTGTTACAAAAACAAAGAGCAGGTCTTCCATCCTACACCAGAAATTCGACATTTACCCTTTCGTAAGGCAGTCAAGCAACGGGAGGTGACGTAGACACCTTCTATCATCAGTCTTCAACGATCTTCAACGACCTAATATGAGCTTCCGTGCAAGACACATGAACTCCTGATCTCACTTCTTGGGCTTAGTTGTCGCGATGTTGCCCGTGCTGACTTTAAATGATAAAGTTGCTTTTCACTCTGCATAACTTACTGGTTTCTCTAGCTTTCTCTCTTTCTTTGAGGAACCAAATATACTATATATATATATATATATATAATATAATATATATATATATATATATATATATATATACACACACATATATGTGTGTAAATTATGAGAGAGAGAGAGAGAGAGAGAGCGCTCTAATTACATCTACAGAAAAACTAGTGAAGTTGCCTCATGAAGTATACTGACAACTAGAGCAAACAGCAGGAACCGCATATTACGACAAATATTAATAAAAAATATTTCTACCGCACAAACAAAAAAGAATATTCGAGCATTCCATATATACAAACAAGTATATTTATGTTTACCTTTTAACCATACGCTTCTCACAAGACTTTTGGAATGAATCTGCGACACCTACGTCTTTATCTGCCACGATTGCAACTGACCATAGTTTATTCACTACCTGAGTCTAGGTTTTAATTTTGATTTGTAGGTTTTAGGCATAATGCCAAGCATTGGGGCAACCAAAGCCATTCAGCTCTGAAACGGAAATTGTCAGTGAAAAGGCTTGCAAGGTGTAACAGGAGGAAAGCCTCGCAGTTCCACTATGAATCAATTGTTAGAAAAGGGTGGGAAGTAAGATAGAAGAAAGACAATATGAAAGGAGGTACAGTAAAATGAATGAGAGTGGTTGCAGCTAGGGGCCGAAGGGACGCTGCAAAGAACCTTATTTAATGCCTACACTGCACCGCATGAGGGGCATTGACGGCGCTACCCCCCTACCGGGTGTAGGTTTTGAAAGGCTGCTGTATGTCCAATCGGCCTAAATCGTACTCTTCTCTTTTCGTAAACAGCGAGTGGTTTAATCGAGGGACTATGACGATATGCGACGAGCGCACACACGAAACGCAAACATTATATCCCCGTAGGAAGGTAGTGCCGTCAGTGCACCTCATTCGGTGCAATGTAGGCATTACTTGCGGCTCTTTGCAGCGTCCCTTCGGCCCCTAGCTGCAACTACTTTCATTTCATTTACTGTACCTCCGTTCATATTCACTTTCTTCCATCTTACTGTCCACCCTCTCCTAGCAATTGTTTCATAGTGCAACTGCTTTCAGGTTTTCCTCCTGTAACACCTTTCAAACCTTTTACTGTCAATTTCCGTTTCAGTGCTGAATGGCCTTAGTTGCCCCAGTGCTTGGCATAATGCCAAAAATCTATATAAAAAAACAAACGTTACATATATTTATATACATATGTATATATATGAAATTATAATAGCTGCAATGCCCTCTTAACTTCTCAAATTCTTTGTTCAATTTTTTTGGATACGGTCGTCACTACAGAGTATCCCAAAACAAAGAGCAAAGAATTTGAGAAGTTAAGAGGGCATTGGGGCTATTACAATTTCATATGTATCTGGTAAAAATGACCAGAAGATTCTACATACATATATATATATATATATATATATATATATATATATATATATATATATATATATATATGTGTGTGTGTGTGTGTGTGTGTGTGTGTGAAGCTGTGAGGTTAACTGGATATCGACTGATGGAACAATGAATGCTCGTGTGTATATGATCATATCTGTTGGGAATGGATGATGGTAGAAACTTCCTCCTACCACAGCTCCATAGCTTTCTTAAGAGTCTCATGACTTCGCATTTAAATGATGACCTTGCTCCATTCTTTCAGCTCATGTCAAAGGATTTACATGCTTCTAGTGCAATCGTTTAACTGTTTTTATTTTTTTTTTATTTTTTACATACTCATAAAAAAATTATGCTTATGTTTAGTTAATAATATATATTATATATATATATATATATATATATATATATATATATATATATATATATATATATATATATATATAGTGTGTGTGTTTGTGTGTGCTTATAGTACAATACTTTTAACCATTATTTTTGGTTTTTATATACCCATACAAATGAGCTTTATGTTTAATTAGTTAATTAATTAATAATAATAATAATAATAAATATAATAATAATAAATAAAATAATAATAATAATATGGATAGACTATAAGAAAGCCTTCGACATGATACTACACACATGGCTAATAGAATGCCTGAAAATATATGGGGCAGAGGAAAACATCAGCTTCCTCAAAAATACGATGCGCAACTGGAGTACAATACTTACAAGCTCTCGAATAAGACTAGCAGAGGTTAATATCAGGAGAGGAATCTTCCAGGGCGACTCGCTGTCCCCACTACTCTTCGTAGTAGCCATGATTCCCATGACAAAAGTACTGCAGAAGATGGATGCTGGGTAACAACTAAAGAAAAGAGGCAACAGAATCAACCATCTGATGTTCATGGACGACATCAAGCTGTATGGTAAGAGCATTAAGGAAATAGATACCCTAATCCAGACTGTAAGGATTGTATCTGGTGACATCAGGATGGAGTTTTGAATAGAAAAATGTGCCTTAGTCAACATACAAAAGGGCAAAGTAACAAGGACTGAAGGGATAAAGCTACCAGATGGGAACAACATCAAACACATAGATGAGACGGTATACAAATACCTGGGAATAATGAAAGGAGGGGATATAAAACACCAAGAGATGAAGGACACGATCAGGAAAGAATA
Source organism: Macrobrachium nipponense (assembly GCF_015104395.2). Taxonomy (NCBI): domain Eukaryota; kingdom Metazoa; phylum Arthropoda; class Malacostraca; order Decapoda; family Palaemonidae; genus Macrobrachium; species Macrobrachium nipponense. The sequence goes on along the minus strand of NC_087202.1, from coordinate 77,713,645 downwards.
TATGCAGAGACTCAAGGCGATACTCAAGTCAAAACTCAACGCCGGAAATATAAAAGCCATAAACACATGGGCAATGCCAGTAATCAGATACAGCGCAGGAATAGTGGAATGGATGAAGGCAGAACTTCGCAGCATAGAAAAACGAGGACACATATGACAATACACAAAGCACTACACCCAAGAGCAAATACGGAGATACTATACATAACAGGATAGGAAGGAGGGAGGGGACTACTAAGCATAGAAGACTGCGTCAACATCGAGAACAGAGCACTGGGGCAATATCTGAAAACCAGTGAAGACGAGTGGCTCAAGAGTGCATGGGAAGAAGGACTGATAAAAGTAGACGAAGACCCAGAAATATACAGAGTCAGGAGAATGACAAGCAGAACAGAGGAAAGGCACAACAAACCAATGCACGGAAAATACATAAGACAGGCTAAAGAACTAGCCAGCGATGACACGTGGCAATGGCTACTGAGGGGAGAGCTCAAGAACGAAACTGAAGGAATGATAACAGCGAGGTGCAATACGAAAAATGAAACCAAAAACCACATTGCAAACGAATGTCCGGCACTTGCACAGAACCAGTACAAAAAGAGGCATGATTCAGTAGCAAAAGCCCTCCACTGGAGACTGCAAGAAACACCAGCTACCTTGCAGTAATTAGTGGTATGAGCACCAACCTGAAGGAGTGATAGAAAACGATCAGGCAAAGATCCTCTGGGACTATGGTATCAGAACAGATAGGGTGATACGTGCAAATAGACCAGACGTGACGTTGATTGACAAAATCAAGAAGAAAGTATCACTCATTGATGTAGCAATACTATGGGACACCAGAGTTGAAGATAAGTATCAAGACCTGAAAATACAAAATAAGAAGGATATGGGATATGCCAGTGGAAATTGTACCCATAATCATAGGAACACTAGGCACGATCACAAGGTCCCTGAAAAGAAATCTGGAAAAACTAGAGGCCGAAGTAGCCCCAGGACTCATGCAGAAGTGTGAGATCCTAGAAACGGCGCACATATTAAGGAAAGTGATGGACTCCTAAGGAAGCAGGATGCAACCCGGAACCCCACACTATAAATACCAACCCAGTCGAATTGGAGGACTGTGATAGACCAAAAAAAAAAAAAAAAAAAAAAAAAAAAAAAAAAAACAAAAAAAAAAAAAAAAAAAAAAAAAAAATATATATATATATATATATATATATATATAATAATAATAATAATAATACTAAGCCCACTATGAACCTATCCCAAATCTTATCAGATGGCCGCTTCAAGACAGTTTTCGTCACTTCCATCAATATGGTAATTAGTCCAAAATCTCATGGGTGGCGAGGACGGTGACTCCAACTCGGGGTAAAGTCATGCCCATGACTGACCCATCATGGACGGCAGCTCGAAGACCATGAGTTCATAATGTCAGTGTCTTCCCCTCTCTAGTTACTATAAAAAGAACTGTCACATTAGGTGGGGATTTTCCTAGTTGTAAATGTTCAAAGATTCGGATAATGCTTAAAAAAAAAAAAAATGAGGTCTAAAGGGAGAATGTCCCCCAAATGGCTAAATTTTCGCTCACTCGTCGTTGTTCTTGCTGCTGTTGTTTTTTTGTTGTTATTGTCTTTGTTTTGTTATTGTTCTTGCTGTTGTTGTAATTGTGGAGGGGGGGGGTTAGGAGAGCCCTATGGAAAAGCCTTAAAAAGGTCTGAAAAAGGTGTTTCGCGTTGAGTTAAGAGATACAGGAATTTTACGATAGGATATTTATGATTTATTTATGAGAATGAAGATGTAAAAGCTAGAAAAATTATTTCTAAAAAATATAGCGTATTCATTTTAATTTTTTTAACTTACGTACTGCCGACGGCAATAACTTGTTCAGTATACGGCTGGTCATCTAATTATCGGAATTAAACAACGCTGGATAGCTAAGTTCAAAGAATTGAACAATGCCGTGGAGGAAAAAGCCTTTGACCACCCCCACCCGTGGGGTAGGTATCCCTTAGGGATCACTTTCCGAAAACCAGAGAAATCAACCTTTCTAAAGAGGAATTGCAAATTGACTATGTGCTGGTTTTATATACTAGGAAACAAAGCACTTGCCAGAGAAAAATATTTGACTTTGTCTATTCATTCTACAGATTCATTTCATACACTTTGAAAAATAAATAAATGACTGAGTAAGGGAGAAATGTAGAGATGTTACGAAGATCAAAACCTAAATTAAGCGGAAAATAGAAAGACGGAAATGTAAGCAAGTAGAGGATTAGAGAACCACTTAAAATCATTCAAACTCCCATAGAAGGTGACAGGCAAACTAACCGAATCAGTGATTGAGACCAAAGTGCCGCAAAAGATAAAATATTATTAAAGGTAAAATCTAAAATAAAAATAAATAAATAAAGATATAGAGAAATACACTCACCTAAACCAATATTCAAATTGCGGTAGAGGTATTTCTCAGACTGCAATCATTTAATTGCTTAGGACATTAATTGGGAAGAATGAAAATACATCAGATTGCCTCTTTTCTCATTCTAATAACAATGATGTCAATGTAATAATAATAATAATAATAATAATAATAATAATAATAATAATAATAATAATAATAATAATAATAATAATAATAAGTGTAATCGGGGTTAAATATTTGAAATCCCATTGAACATCACAAACCTTACCAGAAAAAGGTCTCTAATCAGTTGGAATGTTTAAAGAGAATGAAAACCAAAGAGGCCATTCATGTCTTCAACAATTCATTCCAGTTGTAAAAGAAATAAAAGACATAATTATTCGATTCTTCTCCTAATAAACGCAGCTTCTTCAACGCACTGAGAATTATATTGTCGACAACAGACCAAAGTCACCTGCAAGACAGGTCTCGTTGCTCTTGCTTGCACCTGCAGCAGGCAGGAACTGCGAAGTCACGGTAAAAAAGTCATATGGTTTGCAATGACAAAACATAAACTAATGACGCTTGTACATCATGTTCAAGTAAATTCTTTTTTTTTTTACTTTTTTTTTTACAAAATACAAAGTCGTTAACCATGCTCTCAACTTTCTTTCATGGCATTTAAGCCTCACTAATCGAAACAAGAATAAACAAGTAAAAATATGCGCCGAGGTTTCTTCGGTGCAATGTAGTTTTCTGTAAAGTGTATAATCGAGGCCACCGACAATAGATTTATCTTTCGGTGGTCTCGCCATAATGCTGTAAGATCCGCGGCCCATAAAGCTTTAACCACGGCCCGGTGTTGGCCTGTCCCGTATCGTTGCCAGAAGCAAGATTATGGCTAACTTTAACATAAAAACAAACTACTGAGGCTAGAGGGCTGCAATTTGGTATGTTTGATGATTGGAGGGTGGATGATCTACATACCAATTTGCAGCCCTCTAGCCTCAGTAGCTTTAAAGATCTGAGGGCGGACAGAAAATGCGCGGACGGACAGACAAAGCCATCTCTATAGTTTACTTTTACAGAAAACTACTGACAATGTACTAATGGGTTTATTGTCAATAATTTGACTTTACTTTCGACATTCCGTTCGTTCATTCAAATTGCCCAAGTCCCATTTCTTTCTCCTCTTCAAACTCATGCTACAGCAGAGTGCTCACCCAATACTTTCACGTCTCTCTCTCTCTCTCTCTGTCTCACACATCTCTTTACCTTGATATTTCTCTACCGCTGTCACTCTTACCCAGTAACGATGGCCTTTGATTTTATCATACAGTTTTGTCAGATCACTTCACTGTTTCCCTCCAATGCCAAACTTTGAGATTATTTTCCTGCTCCTGTTCTCTATCGCTTCCTTAGGGATCTAGGCCCACCTCACTTTCCTCCCTCCGCCATTTTACTTGATTTCAAAAGGTCTGGGCTGCATAAGGGCATCAGGATTTCACCTTCATTAGCATTCGTGCAAAAAAAAAAAAAAAAAAAAAATCATACACGACTCTTTTGGTACAACTAGAACGAACAGCAGGTAATTCTGAAAAGCAACTTTAATATTAGATGCATTTCCGTGACAAACTAGAATCCACGAATGTAAGCCAAATCCAATACTCTGTAGACTCTCCCACATTCTAATGATTTAAAAGTAAAGTATCGCTCTCCTGACCCATTAGATTACACCCCCCCTCCCACCCCGGACTGAGGAACTTCTGGAGTTCCTCAGGGACAGAAGAGGAACCTTCAGCCAAACTTGGGTTCCTGGTTCATTTTTGCACCGACATCAAATGCCTTTCCTCTGACTTCTTGCATCTCAAACTATAAAGTCATTGATTCATTTTTGCACCGACATCAAATGCCTTTCCTCTGACTTCTTGCCTCTCAAACTATAGTCAGCGAATAGCCAAAGACTGAGAGACGCCCTCGTCTCAGATCCAATTTAACATCAAACCAGTCACTTAATCCGGTTTACTTTACCGACCAAAATCCTATAATGCATCTGTAGAGCCTTAATAGCAATTCATAAATTCAAAAGCATTTTGAATTAATAATTCATATTTTTATAAAAAAAATGTTCTCTGAAAATTACATTATCAGTACAAATAATTAATTGATATACAGCCTTTTACAGCGGCCTATTTTGAAGGGTAGGGGAAGATTCTCCGCGTGGGCTACTACGCGTTAGAAGAGAGAGAGAAGAGAGAGAGAGAGAGAGAAGAGAGAGAGAGAGAGAGAGAGAGAGAGATTGAATGCCAATCTCCGCGATACAGTGTAAGCGACTCATTAACATGGGACACACGATCCTCGTTTTGAACGAGATGAAATTATAAATAACCTCACGGATCAAGAGTTACTTATAAAACGTCCCGCCAGGTTACATTTACAATTTACCAAATTTCGTTTACTTTAAAGGCAATTGTCTAGTAATTTGTGGTCTTTCATAGCATGTTTTTAAAAAATTCGACATAACACCAAATCAATACTTTAAGGCAAAATTATTATTTTTACTATGCACTACTGTAATAATTCTATAAACACTTTTCACATACGGAAGGGTAAACGGTCTAAGAGTTTTTATCGTTAATAATAAAAGTAACATTAGGGACAATAAACAAAAATAACAGCTATAACAAGTATTGTTGAACGAAGTTCATGGAAAAAGCACTGAAACTTTAAACGTAATGTCTATAAAAGTAAACGATAATAATAATAATATTGCAAACTGAATACTTGAATATTAAAGTCACAGAAGTACCCAAGATTATTTGTTTGTATAGTGTTTTTATGTTCCATGGAACCAGTGGTTATTCAGCAACGGGACCAACGGCTTTACGTGACTTCCGAACCACGTCGATAGTGAACTTCTATCACCAGAAATACACATCTCTGACCCCTAAATGGAATGCCCGAAAATCGAACTAGCAGGCAAAGACCATAACAACCATGTCCCTGAGGTGCTTAGAAGTGTTATGAAGTCTTTTTCTTTGTAGTTTTGGTTTGTATTTGTTATTAATTTGTTATATGGGGGTACCCTTCATCTATACAGCGTTGAGTAGTTTCTACCTCTCTTAGGAACTGATAGTTACATATTTCAAATACTTCTCTGTTCTTCTGGACTTCTCGTTGGTTTATCTGCTTATCTCTCATTTAATCTCAGGAGCCTGGTTACATAGAGAAATATGCGAGTTCGGTTTCCTTTAGAATTCTGGGCAAGTTAAACACCATGTTTCTTTTTCTTAATTATTATTGTAACACACACAATTCACTTTCCTATCACACACAAATGACACAGGGTAAACGGAGTATAAACCGACACAAGTTATGCGTCCAGAAGTGAGTAGTTAACTGAACTTTTCCATCCTTCCAACCGAACTCTGGACCCATTTCTGATTTCTGGCTCGCCCCCTTTCTTCTTCTGGATTCCACCCTAATTCTTCATAATTGCTTAATCTTTCACGCCTACTACTTCCGGCGACGACATCTAACGAATCAGGGCATATGCTGTGAGCTGTCGGTTTCACCCAATTGTTATTCGTTGCTCGGTTCAAAGTTTACATCTAACAGCTTGCATCATCGATTTTTATGTCCCTTTCTGCGTTTTACCAGACTCGTAACGCAAACATTCTGGTTTGCGTTTCTCTTCTATTTCACTTTTGCCTTCATCTACCAAAAACTCTACTAGCTAATATATTTCTTACATAACTAATTTTACAGACTAACATAACCACTCGGCCACCTACCGGCATTGGCCTCAATGCCAAAGCTTAGCAAAGGTTATCATAAAGTACTTATACATAAAAAAATACAATATTTAAAGTAATCACAATTGGCAATCTGTACAACAAATGTTACTTGAAGGCAAATTATTAATCAGTCTTAATAGTGTTGAGCTTGTTAATAACTAACACTCTGACAACACATATGAAAGCTAGCATGGTGACTGCTAACAAAACAACATTTACTATTGACATCATGGGTGAAATCTCAGTCTTGTACACAAGGAAAAAAGGGCTAACTACTTCAAGTTTGATGAATGACTCTAACTCAAGTTTAGACAAAATGAAATCCTTAACATTTTCAAAATGATTTATGTGGTTGGATAAATTCAATATATAGGTAGCAAAAATGGTAGGTTTATAGTATAAATAATTCAAAATAACTACTTCACAAGATGTAACAAATGATTTGATGTTATTAAACATTATTTGTGATTGATTATATTTGCAAGTGACTTTAGCTGTGAAAACACTAATAACTCATCATACAGTATTTGAGCCTTGAAATCATGATTGTAAGGGACATACTCACAGTTATTCTCACCATTTCTGTCATTAATTAAATCATCTATGCAATACAACTTGATAAGTATCATAAAAACTCTGTATATTACAAACAAACTCGTTGTCTTCAAGCATCATACAATCATCAAAATCGTTGTTACTTAGTTGTACTAAAAGGAGGGAATTCTGTTGCAATGCAAAATGTATCATGTCCTGGTTCAAAACAATTGACATGTTATTTAGACTTGTTATTTACTAACATTGGGAAAGGGTAAATTGATATCAAGTTATTAACCTCATTATTATTAAATGGTATAACTAAACAATGTGATCTGAAACCACACCTTTCTAGAATGAGGTTTAATTCACTAGGACTGATAAGGTATGGTGATAAAATGTTTTATGTTGACATCATAATGGCAATCAGAAGTTCTTTATAGTTTAACAAAAATGACTGTTTCAAACATTAACTGGTTCACAAGTTTAGACCTATGTAATTAATTTATTTCTGTTGTAACATTTTGAGCTACACTGTAAACAACTGTCCTTCAGTTTATTAATCAACATTTGGTTTTTGTAAGCTGCATCAATTACCTTGTTCATAATGGTACCTCGTTCAGCTGCCCACATTTCTAACTTTTCTATTCTAGCTCTGTCCTTATCTACTCAGTATCAGTGGCCACACCAAACAAAGTGTTTAATGCTGTACCTATAAATGGAAGGAGTGAACGCTTTGTAAATCTCTTAGGTAGAACTTGACAGATATAATTTCTGAGTTTCATTAACAAAACTGAGTTGGTACCATTTTTGTTACTGTCTATGATATTTTCAAGTTCATTAAGTAGTCCCCTCAATTGTACCTGTTGCCGATCCACGTTTGTTATGTTAATCTTTACTTGACCGTGATCCTTTAAGATTGCTCCCTTCTTGATTTGCAAGAGGGAGATGCAGATATGACTCACCATGAGCCATAGTGAAATCCATTTCCCTGCAAAAGTACATTCTAAGCAGCAAACCTTATACAACAATGTTATAGACCGTTGCACATGGTCCTATCTTTTCCTTAAATTGTATCTCGGAGTCACTAATGCTGATAAAGTATGGGAAGCATTTACGTTAATGTTTTCTTCACTACTTGACTCCTTTAAATCTTTAAATTCCTTTAAATGTTCTTCTGACCAAATGTCGGAATGTACTACTTTAATATGGTTCCAATGTGCAACAGTTTCATTTAAAGTTGATTCATGCATTAGCTAAAATTTATTTAACTTTAACCCTTCTATTACTCTATATGGACCTTGGAATTTAGGACTCACTTTAACATTAGGTCCTTCAATTCTATGGTTAAGCACATATACTTGTTGCCCTATTTTTAAATCTGGAACTGTGGACTTCTGATTGTAATACTTACTAGACTTTTGATGTAACTCCTTTATTCGAGTCCTTGTATATTTAACTGTCTCGAAAGTCCTTCTCGTCTTCCATGCAACATAGTCTTCATAATTATAAGTATGTCTGGGTGGAGTTGCATCGTCTAAAAGGTTATTTGGCATTCTTTTCTGATAGCCAAATAACAAAAAGTTGGGGTTTCTCCAACAGATTCATTTACAGTGTTATTAATGGTGAACTGTGCGTCTTCAAGAGTTAAGTCCCAATCTTCAGTCTGTGGAACCACCAAAATTTTCAGTACATCCTTTATCTTACTATTTATTCTCTCAACTGCTCCATTAGAGCTTGGTTTGTAAGCTGTAATCTGACACTTTTTAATTTCATAAAACTCACACAATTTCTTTAAAATGTCACTAGTAAATTCGCCTGCATTATCAGATAATAGTGTTTGAGGACATGAATGTCTAGTAATTATTCTAGATTTCAGAGCTTCTGCTACAGTGGTTGCTTCTCTATTTCTTACTGGAATGATCTCAACATATCTCGTCAAATAATCTAAGAAAACTAATATCTGATGGTTACCTCTAGTTGTGTTTGGAAATGGACTTACAAAATCCATTGAAACTACTTGAAATGGAGTTAATTCTGATGGATATTTCTCAAGAGGGGCCTTTACATATAAGTTACCCTTGTGTACGTTACAGATATGATAATTCTCAACAAATCTCTTAACATCTTCATTGCATTTACGCCAAAAATAGTTTCTAGTGACCGTTCTACATGTTTTCTTTATTCCAGGATGTCTTGACAACTTGTAAGTGTGTTAGTTCTAAAACTTCTTGGGTTAGTGTGTTAGGTACATACAAACGTGAACAAGCATTCGGTTCTTCTGATGTTTTTATATAGAATTACATTGATTAATTGAAATTCTGACTGATCATCCTCATTTTGCATTAAGTTACCCATTATTTTTCTATTGTTAGCATCCCTTTGTTGTTCGATCTGAACTCTTTTCAAATCTAGATCTATGATCTGACAACTAAAGCAGAAGGTATTAGTTGTGATTTTTGCGACCTTGACAATGCATCTGCTATAGTGTTATATCTACCTGGGATATACCTAAACTCTAGGGCAAATTCTAAGACACTTATAAACCATTTGTTAAATTTCATATTATTTGTGAAAGCTCTTTTCTTAAATAGATCACAAATGGGTTTGTGATCTGTAAGCACATTGACTTTATGTCCAAGCAAAATATGCCTAAACTTTCTTAATCCCCAATATAGAGCTAAGCACTCCCGCTTGGTAGTGCTATAATTTCTTTCTGCAGCATTCTAAACTCTACTTGCATAATATACTGTTATCTTTCCTGTTTTCCCCTGTTGCATTAATAGTGCACCTACACCTGTACTGGAAATATCGCAGGCTAAGTAAAATTCTTTTGAAAAATCTGGGTAAACTAAAATTGGATTTCTTGTCATCATTTCTTTGAGTGTTTGGAAAGCCCTTTCATGTTCTGCCTTCCATTCGTGAGATACATCCTTCTTAGTTAAATCTGTTAAAGGTTTGGCTACTGTGGCAAATCCCTTAATGAACGGTCTGTAATAACCTACCATTCCTAAGAATCTTCTCAAGGCTTTCAAATTACTAGGAGCTGGATATGCTACAATTGTCTTTATTTTACCTTCCTGCATACGCAGTCCATCTTCACCGATGATATGTCCTAAATACTCTAATGATTTCATCATGAATTGACATTTCTTAATTTTGATCTTTAATCCTGCGCTCCTCAGTCTTTCTAACACTTCCTAATGTCTTAAAGTGACTATCCAAGTCCTTACTAAAAATGACTACATCATCTACACTGAAACATCCTCTATTCCCCCAAGATCTGGAGCATCAACCGAGTAAAGGTTAATGGGGCTGATGTAAGACCAAAGGGCAGCACTTCAAACTGTAAATGTTCCTTATGAGTACTAAAAGCTGTCAAAGGCTCGGACTCTTCATCTAAGGGTACCTGCCAATATCCACTGCAATATCCACTGAGCAAGTCTAATGACGTAAATATTTTTGCTCCACCTAATTGAGCTAACATATCATTTACGACAGGCATTGGCATTCTATCTGGGATGGTGTGTGAATTTAATTTCAGATAATCGATTACCATTCTCCAACTGCCATCTTTCTTTGGGACTAACAAGAGAGGTGAATTATATGGTTATTTAGAAGGTACTACTACTCCATCATTCTTCATTTCGTCAATTAACTAATCTACAATCGGTCTTTGACTTATTGGCAACTTATAGTTAGGTATATAGAATGGCTTAGTTCCATCTTGTATTAAAATCTTATGCTGCAAAGTATCTGTTACTCCTAACTTATCTCCTTTTAAAGCAATGACATTTCTATACCTCTCCAATATTTGTAGTAATTTATTTCTATTCTGAGGAAAGTCTGTTTTTATTTACTTCTTTATCTAAAAATGAACTTTGTTCTGTGCAAGAGAAGAATGCCTTTTCACCTAGTGCTAATAAAGGATTATTCACTACAATTCCTGTGCAAAACTCTATACGAGACCTTAGTAATAGTCTTTTGTCTGGGTAATTTTGGACGTACGTCTCACAATTAGTACTATTCATGTGAACTAGGGAATTGTGCACCCTAATAGAGTCAGGAAAGTCTTCATTAGTTAGCATTACATCTATTTTATGCAAGTCCTCGTCTGTTTTAGGTCTAAGACAAACCTTGGTTAGGCATTGCGGGTACAAATCTATTTCTTTGTTAAGTACAAATCTGACAGTATGGTCATCTGCATCACTAACTAAACACATTTCTTCCTCATCGTGTATCTCTGAGAAATAACAGACATCCGTTTCATCTCAACTTTCGTCCAATAATATTGTTGAATTTAATTCAGTCTTATTTATTTTTCCTAATAACAGGACTTCATTGATATATTTTTCTTCCTTACCTTCATCCATTATGAGATATGCAAATGAATTCTGAATTCAAATTTTCTGAGTTCATCATCATCTATTATTGAATGCTCATAATCAATCTGTGATTCGTCTTCCTCAAATTGTTCACATGCAATAATTTGTTCAGAGCTCTGAGTATCAAGGCTTGCATTATTAATGTTATTTATTTGTGCACAATTTATCATAGGATTATTCCTATGATAGATTGCGGAATTCTGCAACGACTGCCATTACGGACGTCCACTAATCTTTGTAGCTTCTCACTGCATTTCGCCACTGCGGCAAAGCAGGTTACTTCCACTTAATTTCGTTCGCCCTCTTCTCGGTTATGAAGTTGTTGAGTCTCCTGGGTGCCCATCTAGGAGATATTTTTCGTTATGCTTCGACAAATTTCCCTTTTCTTCGTCCTTCGAGTTATTGAACTCTGTCTTTTTATTTTTTCTTCAATTGTAGTGTGTTTGTACCTTCGAAATTTCGTTATTTGTTGGTTCCGTTGTTGTAGCTCTAATCACTATGCGCACCGCTTTTCAGCGATAATTCAATTAATATGTCTGTCGGTACGTACTATATTTTCTCCGCCTTTTATATCTCCACTGTGTCGGTGTGTGTATGTGTGTTTAGTCACTATACGCGTTGGTGTTTTGCATTTAGAATCCCATATTTGCTACCACCATTTTTATGCTGTGAAGTCTTCTTCTCTTTTAATTTTGGTTATTATTTGTTATATGTTATATGGGGGTACTCTTTATCTACACAGCATTGAGTTTCTATCTCTCTTAGGAACATATACATATCCTTTCTCAGTTGGTCTCTCAGGAGGGTGGTCACGTAGAGCAAGTATTTGAGTTCGGTTTCCTTTAGAATTCTGGGCAAGTTAAACACCACGCCTTTTTGATCTTGATTATTATTGTAACACACACAATCTCACTTTCCTATCACACAAGTCTTAATGACAGGATAAACGGAGTTTAAACCGGCACAAGTTGTGCGTCCAGAAGTGAGTAGTTAACTGAACTTTTTTTTTTCGTTCCAACTGAACTCTGGACCCATTTCTGATTTCTGGCTCCACCTCATCTTCTGCTGGAGACCACCCTAATTCTTCATAATTGGGTAATCTTTAACGCCTACCACTTCCGGCGACGACATCTAACAAATCAGGGCGTGCTGTGGGCATTCTGTTCCACCCACTTGTTATTCGTTCTCCCGGGTCAAGTTTACGTCTTACAGTTTGCATCATCGATTTTTGTTGTCTCTTTTCTGCGTCTTACAAGTGTCGTATCGCAAACATCCTGGTTTGCGTTTCTCTTCTACTTCTGTTTCGCCTTCGTCTACTAAAAACTCTACTAGTAAAGTTTCATAGCTAATATATTTCCTACATAATTAATCTTACAGGACTTCTGCTCAACAAATTCACAACTGTTCAGTTTTCCCTAAAGACTTAAAAAAATTAAATCCAGGAATTCCAAACGGTTAAATTTCCCCTTATCATAAAAAACTATCCCCCTAAATATTTGTAAATTTTAATCCAGGAATTCCAAACCGTTAAATTTTCCCTATTCATAAAAAAACTGTCATAAGAATTAAAAGTTATTTAGTTTCTCCCATTAACATCTTAAAAAAAAAGACTATGCCAGCATCCAGAAACTCGACATAAAAATGATGGGGCATAATTTCGTCGTCAAAATGTTTAAGGCCAAGTGTGTGCTTTTTTTTTTTAACGGTAGGATGAAAATGTGGTTTTATAAACATGGCATTTATTCAAGTCATGTATTTGTAGGTGTTTGTATACATGTATATGTAAAGTGCATACATTATATATATATATATATATGTAAATTAACTGTTACAATATTTTCACAAGGCTTTTTACGTTCATGGTTCTATTCTAAACGTAATTCTTTCCTCTCTCTCTCTCTCTCTCTCTCTCTACACACACACACACACAAACACGCGCGCGCATATATATATATATATATATATATATATATATATATATATATATATATATATATATATATTATATATATATATATATATATATATATATATATATATATATATATATATTTATATATATATATATATATATATATATATATATATATATATATATATATATATATATATATATATATATATATATATATATATATATATATAATATATAGAGAGAGAGAGAGAGAGAGAGAGAGAGAGAGAGAGAGAGAGAGAGAGAGAGAGAGATAATTTTATTAGAAATGAGACTGATGGAGAGGTATTCACAACTAGATGGGAGACTTGAGGACTCTTCTCCCCACCACCACCAAGGGAAGGTTCAGGGGATAAAGAATACAAAAGACAAATAAGAGCATTTGAACCGCTCAGTGGCTACACTCTCTCTCTCTCTCTCTCTCTCTCTCTATCTCTCTCTCTCTCTCTTCAGCAGGCCTTCATACGTGTTTTACAAGATTTTTTTGTGACTAAATAGGCTTAATTTTTTTAATTTTTTAATAACACACACACACACACACACACACACACACACACAACACACATATATATATATATATATATATTATATATATATATATATATATATATATATACGTATATATATACACAAATTATTTTCTCTATAAATTTCCAAGCACTGAATATCATGTTTCACTCTGAAACAGAGTGCTATCTTCCAGCTTTTTGGGGGGGCAATATTTGTTTGCTATGGTGTCCCAGGAGCCATTGTGGTCTCCGCCGAAGCTGCATCTGTCTCCTGTCTTTCGGGGATTCTTGAGGACATAACCAGGTCTCCAGGGAATCCTCAAGAATCCCTGAAGACAGGAGAGAGAAGTAGCTTCGGCGGAGACCACAAAGCCTCCTGGGAATCCTGAGGCGGTCACTCTCGCCTGTGTCGGTTTTGAAATCGATTGTTAAAGTAAAGCAAGGAGAGTTGATCTGCATCAAGCTAAGATGTTTCTAAGTTTGTTTTCGTTCGTGCTTAACCAGTGCTTTGCCTTCGTGGCCGGATTCCCCAGCGAGAAGGCTATCTATGTCAATCTTGTTGTGCTGTCCATTGAAGTATTCTTGCTTCTTGGATTCTGCATGGATATTGTCCGTTTCTTCAATGATTTTATGGCTCTGGACAGCTGTCCGTCGCTGGCCATAACTGAAGAGGACAATCATTTGGATGACGATATAGACGACGATATGAATGACGATGTACATGACAATATGAATGATGATATGCAAGTCGATATGAATGACGATAAGCAAGACTGTGAAGTTGACGAAATTCAGGCTTGTGAAGATGTCTCTAGTTCAGCTTGTGAAGAGACACCGAATATACCCAGCCAAAAGACCCAGGGAGCAATCCAGATATATAAAATCATCTCGACGCTTGAGAAAGAGCTCGAAGAGAAGGTTCGAATGGTAGACGAACTAAGAAAAAAGGTAGGGGGCCTGACTGAAGAAGGAATGAAGCTGGAACAAAATATGACAGACCTGGAACGTCTCAATCATGAGAAGGATAGGCAACTCTTCTCAATGTCAGCCGAAATGGAAGAGCTCAGAAGAGAAATAGCTCTCAAGGCACAGGAGACAGAGAAGCTTAGGAGAGAGAATGAGGACAAAGACTCCTCCCTCATCATTTTGGAGAACACGGTCGCAGTTCTCGACATGGAAAAGGAGACATTGCGTCGAGATCTGCAGCAGAAGGAAAACAGTCGATCAGAAATGAAAAATGAACTAGACAAGAAGCATGAGGACTTGAAGAAACTGCGAGAAGAGAACAGGAGGAAGCAGAATAGCATTGAAAGTCTGCAGAAGGAAACCGAGGACCAGAACTTCCAGATGAACTGTTTGGAAGATCA
>NC_087202.1:77636192-77693692 GCF_015104395.2 Macrobrachium nipponense | reverse complement strand
CATTTTTTCAAACATAATTAGAAAATCCATCTATGTTTTTTCGTGATAGTTATGATACTTATAATTATTCTCTGAGTAATTGCACAGTATACTAATCAATCAAGTATGCTTATAAGTACTACTTAGTTCAGCAGACATGTATAGTGTTACGAAGTTCTTCGTTCCCTTTTATTTTTGGTTATTTTTTGCTATATGTTATAGGGTGGTACTCTTTATCTACACAGCATTGAGTTTCTATCTCTATTAGGAACTTATCATATAATATATTTCTAATACTTCTCTGTTCTTCTGGACTACTGTTTCTGCATACTGGCCGATTCTCGATCTTCTCGGTTGGCCTCTCAGGAGGCAAATCACGTAGAGAAAATATGTGAGTTCGGTTTCCTTTAGAATTCTGGGCAAATTAAGAACCGCGTTTCTTTTGATTGATTATTATTGTAACACACACAATTCACTTTCCTATCACACACAAATGACACAGGGTAAACGGAGTATAAACCGACACAAGTTATGCATCCAGAAGTGAGTAGTTAACTGAACTTTTCCATCCTTCCAACTGAACTCTGGACCCATTTCTGATTTCTGGCTCCCCCCCCCCCCCCCTTCTGGATTCCACCCTAATTCTTCGTAATTGGTTAATCTTTCACGCCTACTACTTCCACCCACTTGTTATTCGTTGCTCGGTTCAAAGTTTACATCTAACAGCTTCCATCATCAATTTTTGTTATGTCCCTTTCTGCGTTTTACGAGTCTTGTAACGCAAACATTCTGGTTTGTGTTACTCTTCTACTTCACTTTCGCCTTCATCTACCAAAAACTTTACCAGTATAGTTTCCTAGCTAATATATTTCCTACATAACTAATTTTACAGACTTTTGCAAACAGAAGTACCCAAGTAAATTTTGCATATTCACGTCAATTTTACGAGTAAAGCTTATTACCGTTACGTTACACCTAATGGCAGGACAACAACAAGCACTGCTCTGTTCAGAATGGACTAGCTTCTTTGGTCAAGGATGCCTTTGTATACGAGTATATGATTCTAACTGACCGTTGAAATTCCTTGAAGGTTTCAAGGTCGCTCATGATAGGCACAGACAAGGGGACACAACACTGCAATGGCATATAATTGGTTACAAAACGAACATAGACACGTGTCCAAGTGTCCTAGTCCCTCTCCACCAAAGATAAAACCAGAAAGAACCGGGGTAATGGTTGTTGCTAATGAATCAGTAGGTAGACCCACCGGCTCCTCATAACCCACAGTCCATAACCCACAGGGGGAATAAGGTTATGTCATGAGAGTGTAATGTACCAAGTAATAGGAGGTTTGAACTGTGAAGCTCAAGCGTTATCAACCGAGTTACCAAGACCACAAATGCAATGTCACTTGTGGTATAGAATTCTGTTTCTCTTAATAAATTCAAATAATATCAATCAGCCAAAGGTGAATATCAACGTCAACTGAAGCACGTGTATGGGGGTCTGTTTTACTGCATGTATGAGGAGAACGTGGCATCTTCTTACTTCCTCAGTATTTAACGAATTTAACTTCCTGTTAATAAAAAAACGAATTCTTTATGCTACAATGGCCGATTCAGTGACTAATTAATTGGGAGTCAAAGTCTACGAAAAAATTCTATTAGATTTAATAAGCACATTCCTTGCAACAACCAGCTCACTCTGGGCAACCCTGCCCGTTATTTTTTTTTTTAACCCACTTCCGCAACAGCTTAAACGAAACGGCAAAAACTTTTGCCTTTGGACGCCCTATAGAATAAAAAAAACTAGTCTTTCTTAACCGAAAACGAGGTGGCCTCAGGTAGCTAACTTAATGTTTTCTAATGGTTAGTTCCCATGCTTCCGTCAAGGCGTGTAGGGTGGCAAAGAACTAACCCCAGAAGTTAACCCTGGCGCAAAACAGGAATCAACTTGACTGTCAACATTAGCGTAGCATAATCTCTCTCTCGGCATATCACCAACATGAAAGGGGACTCCTATATACTCAAGTTTTTGTGAGGGATGGGTTCCGTTCATTGGATGTGAGTGGCAAAATGCCCCTTTCTGCATATCACCTCAATTATCAGACAACGTGAAGGTTAAAAATCAGAGCAATTATAAACCCCAAGCACATAGAAAATCACTCTTGTTTAGAGTTGGTCTACACAAGTCCGTCTTGAGTTTAATTGAATGGGATGTCTTAAATCAAAAGAAGGATACAAAAAAAAAAAAAAAAAAAAAAAAACGGGTGAAAGGAACTACAAATAATTTAAAATAAATTTGTCGTCCATTAGCAATTGCTCAAATGGCTTTCTCCTACCGAATCAAAGGAACCCTTTATTCATGTCTCTCTGACCCTAGGATCTGATAACACGACTATGGTTTGGTACCTTCTAGAAAAATTTTTGTCTCCATAGCAGGAGTAGACAGTAGCGTTAACAACTTCTTGGAAATATAGTATAAAGAATCCACAAGAAAACGAAAAACTGATTATCAGTGAGAAACAGTCACAATGTTTAATCTATGCGCGTGCTCACACGCGCACACGATTGATTGATTTATAGACTTCTCATACATGCCAAGCGCTGGGGCAACTAAGGTCATTCAGCGCTGAAAATGACGGTGAAAAGGTTTGAAAGGCGCAACAGGAGGAAAACCTCGCAGTTGCACTATGAATCAATTGTTACATGAGGGTGGACATAAGATGCAAGAAATAGAATATGAATGGAGGTACAATAAAAGTAATGAAAGGGTGTTGCAGCAAGGGGCCGAAAGGGATGCTGCAAAGAACCTTGAGAAAAGCCTACATTGCAACCGCATAGGGTGCACTGACGGCACTGCCCTCCTACGGAGAGAGAGAGAGAGAGAGAGAGAGAGAGAGAGAGAGAGAGAGAGGAGAGTTTACAAATCTGCATGTAAATTTAACCACAGAGGTAAAGAATATCTCAAGAATTGTCTATATTTACAAAAATATTTTTTTATTGCAAATGCCAACGGGCTAGATCCACGACCGATAACGCTTTCAAATGAACTTTAAATGTAAGTCATAAAAAATGATGTATATCTATATATATATATATATAGAAGAATATATAATAAGACATACTAATAATATATATAGATATATATATATTATGATATATATATATATATAGTATATATATATATATCTATATACATATAGTATATATATACAATATGAAGATATATATATATATATATATATCAGATATATATAATATATATATATATATAATTATATATAGATATACTAGATATATATCTATATATATTATATATATATATATCTATATAGATATATATATATGTTTCTATATATATATATCGAATATACATATATAATATAAGATATCTATATATATATATAGATATTATATATATTATAATAGATATAGAATATATATATCTAATATATGTAATATATATTAATATATATCTATAGAGATATATATAATATATCTATATTATATATAATATAAATATATGAAGTATCTTATATATATATATATATATTTCTTAAGGATCGCGCCTGGGGCTGGATCTATCAACAGACTGACTGGTGGCCTGAATAGGGAAGTTAGGAAAAACTGGGTATGTTCAGACATCGGATGAGTGACCATCAAAGAAAAATTGATTCCTTTGATGCATAAACTTTCCTCGGTACATTTTCTTATACACATAATTGTAACTTTGATAGGATGAAAGGATGTATGAGCCCTTACTACATATTGTTTATTGCAAGTTAATTTACTTCTTTTGTTCGTTGCCGATGATTAAAATACCTTCCAAAATTATCTCATTAAAACTGCAACATCTAATGACATGGAGAAAAATTACCTAGACTTGAAGACAAAATTCAGATATACTTTGTTAAAGTGTACGGGAAAATACACCTCTGACACGGTGGTGTGAAGTGGGACAACAACAGATACACACTTTGATCATTTTTAACAAGAAACTAACCACACAACTTCCTTCCTACGTTCTAGTTGATGAACGCATGTATAAAAGACTAAATCTTTTACACGGAAATTGAATTAGGAGGAATTTGTGGGACAAGTTTAGTCCCGCGCATACCACAGTTGCTGTAGAAGCGAAATTTGTCAACAAACATTGATCCTAATTCATGAGGATGTATGCTTTGACAAATGATCTAAGGGCCAATAAGATGGGTAATTTGATGTCCTTACCTAGGATAGAGCTGACGTAAACCAGGATAGAGCTGACAGAAACCACGCCGGAGCTGATAAAAGGTGATTGAAAGCAACTACTTGCAGTGAGGGTGTTTTTCAATAGATGATTTAAGGGTCGGTTCTGAGACTCTAGGATAGAGCTGTCATAAACTAGGATAGCGCTGACAGAAACCAGGATAGAGCTGACAGAAACCAGGATAGAGCTGACAGAAACCAGGACAGATATGACAGAAACCAGGATAGAGCTAACATAAACCAGGACAGATATGACAGAAACCAGGATAGAGCTGGCAGAAACCAGGATAGAGCTGACAGAAACCAGGACAGATATGACAGAAACCAGGATAGAGCTGACAGAAACCAGGACAGATATGACAGAAACCAGGATAGTAGTGAGCTATGACCAGACAGATAGACAGAAACCAGGATGATCTGACAGTAACCCAGGACAGAAATATGACAGAAACCATGATAGAGCTAACATAAACCAGGACCAGATATTACAAGACAGGATAGAGCTGACAAGAAACCAGGAAACCAGGATATGAAACAGGAGAAACCAGGAAATAGAGCGACAGAAACCAGGGATAGAGCTTAGAAATAACCAGGAGATAAAGCTGACAGAAACCAGGATAGAGCTAACATAAACCAGGACAGATATGACAGAAACCAGGATAGAGCTGACAGAAACCAGGATAGAGCTGACAGAAACCAGGATAGAGCTGACATAAACCAGGATAGAGCTAACATAAACCAGGATAGAGCTGACAGAAACCAGGATAGAGCTGACAGAAACCAGGATAGAGCTAACATAAACCAGGACAGATATGACAGAAACCAGGATAGAGCTAACATAAACCAGGACAGATATGACAGAAACCAGGATAGAGCTAACATAAACCAGGATAGAGCTGACAGAAACCAGGATAGAGCTGACAGAAACCAGGATAGAGCTGACAGCAACAGATAGAAAGGCTAAACATAAAACCAGGACTGATCCTGACAGAAACCTGATGAGCTGACAGAAACCAGATCCCAAGCTGACAGAAACCAGGATAGAGCTGACAGAAACCAGGATAGAGCTAACATAAACCAGGATAGAGCTGACAGAAACCAGGATATAGCTAACATAAACCAGGATAGAGCTGACAGAAACCAGGATAGAGCTGACAGAAACCAGGACAGAGCTGACAGAAACCAGGATAGAGCTGACAGAAACCATATAATATCTAAACCTACGCAAGGATAGAGCGGCAGAAACCAGACCATAGCTACATAAACCAGATAGATCTGACACCAGGATATAGCTGACCGAAACCCAGGATATGCTACATAAACCAGGATAAGCGCGGAAACCATAAACCAGATAGAGCTGACAGAAAACAGATGTAGCTAACATAAACAGGATATAGCTGAGAAACCAGGATAGAGCGACAGAAACCGGACAGAGCTGACATCGGAAACCAGGATAGAGCTGAACAAAACCAGAAAATATAGCCTAACATAAACCAGGATAGAGCTGACAGAAACCAGGATATAGCTAACATAAACCAGGACAGAGCTGACAGAAACCAGGATAGAGCTGACAGAAACCAGGATATAGCTAACATAAACCAGGATAGAGCGGACAGACACCATGAAATAGAGCTGCAGAAACCAGGAAATATAGCTAACATAAACCCGGATAGAGCTTAAAGAACCCAAGGAAATTAGAGCCTGACAGAAACCAGGACAGCGATCTGAACATGAAACCAGGATAAGCTGACAGAAACCAGGATAAATAGCTAAACATAAACCAGGATAGAGCTGACAGAAAACCAGGATATAGCTAACAGTAAACCAGGTATAGAGCTGGACCAGAAAAAAACCGGATACGGGAGCTGTGACAGAAAACCGAGGATATAGCTAACATGGAAAACCAGGATAGAGCTGACAGAAACCAGGATAGAGCTGACAGAAACCAGGATAGAGCTGACAGAACCAGATAGCCTGCTATAACATACAGCCGGATAGAGCTGACAGAAACCAGGATAGAGCTGACAGAAACCAGGACAGAGCTGACAGAAACCAGGATAGAGCTGACAGAAACCAGGATAGAGCTGACAGAAACCAGGATATAGCTAACATAAACCAGGATAGAGCTGACAGAAACCAGGTCTATAGCTGACCAGAACCAGGACGGAGCTGACAGAAACCATGATAGAAGCTGACCGACCACCAGATTAAGCCTGACAGAAACCAGGATATACCTAACATAAACCAGGGATAGAGCTGACAGAACCAGGACAGAGCTGACCGAAACCGATAGAGCTGACAAAACCAGGATAGAAGGCTATACAGAAACCAGATATAGCTAAGGCATACCAGATAGAAAGGCTGACAGAACCATTGGATAGAAGGCCTGACAGAAACCATGATAATAGCTGACGAAACCGATATAGCTCACCATAAACCAGGATAGAGCTACAGAAAACCAGATAGAAGCTGACAGAAACCAGGAACAAGAAAGGCTGACAGAAACCAGGGAACGAAAGCTGACAGAAAATAGCAGGAAAAGCGGCTAAAGCAGAGCGAAGGAGACTAAATTGGGCTAATACCTCAAGAACCGATGAACCTGTTCCTTTAAGAATTAACAACCTCTGGTTTGGAATTTAATGAAAAAAAAACAATAAAATTTATATTACATTTTTAGTTATTATGATTAATTTCTCAGTGATTTATTTCCTCTCTCACAAATCAAAATTTATATCCTCCAGAATATGTGATCTGATTTCTCAAGGAAAACTCCACCAAACGCATCGCAACTTGAGTCGTAGAACCGACCCTTAAATCATCTATTGAAAAACACCCTCACTGCAAATAATTTCTTTCAATCACCTTTTATCAAATGAGTTAAGCAGTTTGACACATTAATTAGCAAAGAAAACATTTCCTTTTATCCAGGATGACACTGACGACTTGTTGTCTAAGATTAAAGCTTGCCTTGTCCCAGCACGACCCCTTGCTCCTGGAACAGCCATATGGCTCCTGGAATAGTCATATTGCTCCTGAAATAGTCATGTTGCTCCTGGAATAGCCTTATTGCTCCTGGAATAGACATATTGCTCCTGGAATAGTCATATTGCTCCCGGAATAGCCATATTGCTCCTGGAATAGCCATATTGCTCCTGGAATAGCCATAAACCAACATATAACGACCTAGGTTTTTGTGACGTCAGTGCAGGGTAATGAACCAAACGTTCGGAAATCCGAACTACGTATACATCAATGATCAATCTTTCGGTACTGTCGATTTGGGCTACGAATCCGCCGTTTAGAATGAGAGAAGTTTTCGTATGGTATGGCTGTGCTTTCTACTGGAAATTTACTAGAGGCATCGTGTGAGGAAACAAGTGTTTCCAGCCTTGAAGCATCCCCGCATTTCCTGGAAGCAACGATCCATTTTCCTTCCGCTTTACTACACATTCTAACTAGCCACTGGCAGCAACGGAGAGCCGCAGAGGCATACGGTAAATTCTAAACCAATAATAAAAGTATTTTGTTTAAATGAAGTCTTCAGAAGACTTACAGTAAGCCTATGCTATAAGCAGGTACATCTTTTTATCGGTTGTTTTATGCTGCAATACCTTGCGACGGCGCGGCCCGTCGTATAAAGACTTCCCCTAACCATCAGTTGATAACATGATCTCAAGGCCGACTGCTCCTCTGCGGACTACATAAGGAAGTAGTCTATCTCCAGCACCAGACGCTGAAATTCAGTCGTGCAGTGATCTTGGCAGAGGTAAGTTTCTCCCCCTCCCTCTCTTGAGTGACCAGGCTATGCATTACGGGACACACGTCCAATGCTCCTCCTGGGAATATCTTCCGAAAAGAGCGAGCAACGTTTCCTTCAGTATAAATGGCCCTTTTTGACATTCCACCACATACGATACTTATAAGGCCTTTGAAATGGTTAGTGAAAAGAAACAATAGCGTAATTATAGTTAAAGGAATTAATAGTATTCGCAAGCGAACAAGCAAACAAACCATTGATAAAAGAAAGACACAAATAATGCCCAAATTTTGATAAAAGAAAGATACAAATAATGTCAAACGATTGATAAAAGAAAGAAACAAATAATGTCAAAATTTTTAAACGGAGAGAAAAATTAAACAGCTACTTAATGATACAGACAATGATAAAAATAGACCTGGGTGCGGGGGGAATAAATGAAAGGTAACCTGTGGGAGGTGCTTTTACACATTTTTACACCATTCTAAATTATTGTTGTTCCTTCTTGAATTCCCCTCTTTTCCATTTTTTCAACAATCTTTTACTTCCTCAATTTTCGTTTTCACTTACCTCATCCTTCATTGTTCTCCCTTACTTAAATGTTTATTCCTACCGCTTCCCTCATTCTCCCTTCTACCATCCTACCTTCCCTCGATGTCCATCCGTGACCTTTCCTCACTCATATTTCTTTTCTCACTTCCATCACTCTTTATTCCTCTTTCTCAATCCTCAGATGAAGTTCTTCTGGGTTCTCCTTCTGGTGGCGGCGCCCTTCGCCGTAGCGGACGATTCGGACAGCGATGACGCTTCGCCGGACAGCAGCTCCTCGGCAGTTCAAGGGAGAACCGGGAGCAGCGGCGGATTTACCCCCGCAGCCGCCCCTGCCCCTGCCCCCGCCGCCGCCGCGCCAGCCGGTGGTGCCCAAGGCAATACTCGATTTCTCGGCCTGGGCAACCTTCTCGGGGCTGGTCAAGCCCTCCTCGGCGGAGCCCTGGGCGCCATTGGCAACCCAGGCTTCGGCGTAGGATTCCAGCAAGGCTTCGGAGGATTCGGAGGTTTCGGAGGCGGATTCCAACCAGGCTTCGGAGTTGGGTGCCGGTACTCTTGCCGCGCCCCTAACGGCCAGTTCGTTTGCTGCGGCAACAGCGGATTTGGCACCAAGCCTGGGCAGTGCCCGCCCATCCGCCCCGTCTGCCCAGATGTGAGGAACTTCGCCCCTCCCCAGCCGTGCATCATCGACCACGAATGCACCGGTCTCGACAAGTGCTGCTTTGACACCTGTCTGGAGGAGCGAGTGTGCAAGCCACCTCACGGAATCGGCGGTTTCGGTCGTTAGGAGGTAAAGGGCTCCTGTTAACTTATAGGGTTCCTTCACGATCAGGAATTTTTCAGCAAATTTACCTCTAAACCTTTCTTCTGCGATGTAAATAATAATTATATACGTATGAATTGATATGCAATCATTCTGCAGAAATTATAATATATTACACTGATGTACATAATTCGAAATCAGAATTGTTCTGCAAAAGTCCTTATCATTCTAACCTCTACGACGAAATTATCAGAAAATTAAATCAATGCATGTTTAATGCACATATAACTGATATGTGCTCTGATTAAACATAAACCATTATAAAGACGATGATAATATAATCACCATCTTTCTACGAATATTTCTCTACTTCTATCTTCTATAATGTATATAAAAACAATAAAATTAATATAAATCTAAATACATCTTTTCCTCACCACAGTTATCAAAGTTCCCCCAAAAATATGAAAATACAATATGACGAGAAACCTACCAGCAAACATCCACACTTGTATAAAGGGCTAAGTTTGTATTTGTAAAGAGAATTGGCTGCTTCTTAGTCTTAACCTTTACAAGCCTTAAAAAAAATTGGTAAGTTTTTATCGTAACTGATGAGAGCAACAAATTAATTTGTGTACGACGCTAAAAAAAACAAGAAATAAAAAATAGTTATCCCCTCCCATAAAATGTTACATATTTAATCACCACCGTCAGGCTGTGGGATACTCCTCTATGTTCCGCATTCCAGAGCAATATAATCTTTCTTTCATGAAGTTGGTCAATAACTTCCTTGAGGATTAGACCACGATAATTTATGCAACCCGGCCCCCCAACCCCGCAACACATTCCTTTCCTATTTTTAGTTTTTTTCTGTCCGCCCTCAATTATTAAAAACTACTGAGGCTAGAGGACTACAAATTGGTATGTTGATCATCCACCCTCCAATCATCAAACATACCAAATTGCAGCCCTCTAGCCTCAGTAGTTTTCATTTTATTTAAGGCTAAATTTAGCCATAATCGTGCGTCTGGGAACGATATAGGCCATGCCACCACAGGGCCGTGGGTTAAAGTTTCATGGACCGCGCCTCATACAGCATGAAAGCGAGACCACCAAAATATAGATCCATTTTCGGTGGCCTTGATTATACGCTGTACAGAAAACTTTCTTCGGCGCATTTTCTACTTGTTTATTTTCCCTTTAGTATATCCAACCCATGGAACTCCTCCTATTTAAAATAGAGAATAAAATTAATGTTAGCACCGAGATGTGAGCGGCCATGTTTGGTAACCTGGGTCCTGAAAAAGCCTTAAACTTCACTAATTAGAGCATAAATATAGGTATATTAACCCCTCCGATGGACTGGCTTTCGCCAAACAAACAATTCACATTATAACAGCAACCAAGAATGCATCACCAAGAGAAACTGTTATCATCTTACACATATTTACAAATAGTATCTCCTGTATTTCAGGAACCCAATGACATTTCTTTTGAAAAGTAAACTCATCTTTATAAAAGGAAGTGAAATTATTTATCTATTTTTTTCTTTTCTTTTCATACGAAATCAATTAAAATTTGTGATGTTCTTGGCCAGATAAATGTCCTATAAACGTTAATAAAAATACTCTTGTTATCGTTGATTATGAAAATTGATTTCACTGGCGACGTAGTAAACCTTAGAGAGAGAGAGAGAGAGAGAGAGAGAGAGAGAGAGAGAGAGAGAGAGAGAGAGAGAGAGAGAGAGAGAATTTGAACCCCCCAAAGAGCTCATTTCAAAATTTCACAATTACAACTAAGTAACAAAAACATTTTAAGCCTTTATCCACTGTCTCGTAATCCTGCACAAAGAGAAAAACAAAGGTATGGCAATATTGTAAAGTACCCATCCACGTAAATTCCCACTTTGAATTCAATGGCTCCAAAGAACATCAACTCGTTGCCTCAGCAGGATCGATTGCTTATTTTTGTCCCCCCCAAAAATCCCCGTCGTGGGTTAGCGAAGATGTGTATAAGAATAAGCTCGACAAATATCTAAGCTGCATCCCAAACCATCCAAAATGGAAGATGCAAAATATACCGGAAGATGCATTAGCAATTCTCTGTTAGACATTAAAGGTGCCTCACACTGAGGGACCTGGGGTAACCCTAACGAGCTGTGTAAGGTCTGTAAGGTAAGTGCTGTCAGTGCACCTCACGCGATACACTGTAGGCATTACTTAAGGATCAATGCAGCGTCCCCTGGGGCCCTTCCTTTTACTGTACCTCCATATTGTCTTCCACCTTCCTATCCAACCTCTCTTAACATTTGTTCTTAGTGCAACTGCGAGGTTTTCCTCCTGTTATACCTTTCAAGCATTCCTACTCCCAAATCCCATATTTCATTCCTTTCCTCCTAATCCAAAAATCATCAGCCTGAAGCTTGGGCTATTTGTAATTAAGACAGTGATTTTATCTTTAAGGTCATTCTTACACATTTGACTTCAACAAGGGTCCAAATAATACAAACCAGAGCTGTTTTGGGTGGGTCTACTGATTCTTCAGGCGTGTTGGATTCCAGGTACATAATTTCCTTTATAATTCCTATCTGTCATTTACTATACGAGCTTTCTTTGTAAACTTACTTTCATATTTATATCAATCTGCTTAGTAAAGGACGAGAGTCAAAAGGCCTTGCAACGGTATCAGTACTCTATTGTTCCACTTTCCTTCGTCAATTTTGCCTATTTATATATATGTTATCTTGAATCTACCTGCCACTTCTTTTACCAGATACATATGCAATTGTAATGACACTCAGTGCCCTCTTATCGTCTTGAATTCCTTACTCCTTTTTGGATACGCTTGTCACTACAAAGCCTGAAGATCCAAGTTCAAAGAAATTGGAAGAAATTGTGATGTCTGGTATCCAAAAAAGAGCAAAGAATTCAAGAAGTTAAGAGGGCATTGTGGCTATTACAATTGCATATATATACATATAAAACGTACATATGTCTATGTGTCTTACTACAACCACATCACAAATAATGTCGAAGCTTCATGCAAATTTTCGATTTTCACGTGAAACGAATTCCAAACGTCAGTCATTTGGGGTTGTCATGAGCTCTAAAGATGCCAAGATAAATGTGAACGCAATTCTCCACCAAAACAATCCCATTAGAATAAGTTGCTTTCACTTCCCTAGCAGAGCAGCCCGAGCTCATAAAAAGCTGTCCAGGGAAGAGTGATCTTACAGGTTCTTTCTTACCTTATTCTCGCGAAGATTCCAGCGCTGGCTGCTATCTTCTTCTTCCTGCAAGGAGCCGAATGAGATCAAGGTTAGCAAATGGGCACAGTGTATATAAAGCTCGAGCAGAGTCCTGGAGTCACACTGCTTGATCCTCTCGGTCGTTGCTGACAAGGTAAGAAAAATAATGCTACTTGTGTTACCGTCAAATGGTAAAAATAAATTCTTACTCTCTACCTGAGCTAAGAATTTCACGATAAAATTAGCCATGCATTTCAATGCTCTATTCAGAGAAGTAGAAATAATAACATAAATCAGTAGTGCTTGGAGGTTTTAAAAACATCTTAAAAGATTTTTTTTTTCCATCAACCAGATGAAATATTTGTGGTTGCTGATTGCCGTCGTGGCCCTCGTGGCTGCGGACGATAGCGGCTCCCCTTCTAAGTCTGACGACGACCACGACGACCACGACGACGCAGCTGGGGGCGTCGAGGGTCGTACCGGAGCAAGAAGACAGCAGGGATCAAACAGATTCTTCGATGATGGCTTTGGGGGTGGCATTGGCGGAGGATTTGGAGGAGGATTTGGAGGAGGATTTGGCGTACAGGGAGGATTTGGAGGATTAGGAGGACTAGGAGGAATCGGTGCTGGTTTGGGTGCTCTTGGTGGGCTTGGTGGCATTGGAGGTATTGGAGGAATCGGTGGTATCGGCGCCGTCAGGCCCCCAAGCATCCCAAGTGACTGCCGCTACTGGTGCAGGACTCCCCAGGGTCAGGCCTACTGCTGCGAGAGTGCCCACGAACCCCAGAGCTTTGCTGGAGTAGTCAAACCAGGATTCTGCCCTCCCGTCCGTCCCCTCTGTCCACCCGTCAGGAACTTCCTCCCACCAGCACCCTGCTCCAACGATGGCGCCTGCGGTGGTGTTGACAAGTGCTGCTTCGACACCTGTCTGCAGCAGCACGTGTGCAAGCCTCCTCTCGGGTTTGGACGTCGCTAAAAAGTCCTCTAAACCACGAGTTTCTCTGCATAAATATCCATAATTCCCTTGTAAAAATTACCCCTTGTAAAAAATGTACAGAGTATATATAAGACTTCTAATTCTAAATTAGAAATAAAACTGATAAAGAAACAATATGATTGCAAATTATACCTCATTTCCTGTATACAATTCATTACCTCATAGAAAAGGCCATGGCTACGCTTTACTTACAAGGAGAAAATTGAAAATCATGCTTTACGTTGAATGGGGGATGTCTACAAGCATTGTGGATATAAGCTAAACACGAAGATTATTTTTCCACGCAGTTTAAGTATCGGATGATTCAAATACCAATAAAAATGGTAAAGCCTACAAAACTTTAAAAGTTCAAAGGATCATGGCCAGATAGATCACTTAGCGAGAACATTATGCAAAGCATAAGTAAATCTTACTGATCATTCAGTTATCAGGAGAGGGGAAACTTCCCTAGAACTGATAGGTTGTTATTGTAAATCAAGAAAAGATGGAGAGTGAAAATATTAGGGGAAATTATTTATAACAGCAACACTAAAGATCAAGTTACTGATAAATGGATACACAAGTACACAACTACGACGATCCCGTTGCTTAATAACCACTGGTTCCATGCAACGTAAAAACACCATACAAACAAACAAACAATTACGACGAGTCAGCAAACGAATTCTCTTGATTACGACGAAGTTCCGCTGACATTTGTAAATAAAGAAATGATAATAAATTTCTCAGCTCTCCCACGATTTATAAATACGTTCTTGTAATTAGGATATCTCAGCTGCAACAATCCAACTACGTAGCGCTTTGTATGCCTGCACGACCTGACATATAATCGACAGTATAAATGTATAATGCATCAGCAGGAACTGAAGGAGTCACTCAAGTTTCATAGATGCAGAAAAGTAAACTGAATAATGCCCTGATGGTAAGCCTTCACAAGAATCTGAAGTCACTTCGCAGTGATGCGATCAATATGTTGCGTTGAAAATCGTACAGAACTCAGAGCACAGTCTTGGAGTGCTAAGAGAACGCCAGTTTTCACACTCGAATCGCCCCTCAACCTTTCAGAGAGAAAATTCCCCTCTCTCAAAAATTTGATGATGTTCGATACAGCAGTCTTCAAGTTATTACGGGCTGCTCTAGGAGCAAGAACCCGTACTGGCACAAAGCCAGCTAAATCATAACCAACCACCAACCTTCAAGTTATCATTGCTTCAGAACCACAGTCAGTACAGTTCACTTGAAAATCAAACATTTTGTTCTAATGATAAATATATTGTTTATCGGCAACAAATACGTTTAAATTTTTCTCTTTCTTTGCTTTCCTCAGTTTTCATATTATGACACTGATCTATGTTAGTTCGTCACCAAGTTCATAACCTTATTGGTTTGTTACATAAGATTTTACACTCATTCTGGATAATAACAAAAGTAAATTCAAAATGTGTCTTAGAACTGATGACTACTGCACAGCTTACATTAAAGTTTTGCTATAAGCAAAAGGAATAATAAAAAAAACTATAATGTTCAATACGTGACTAATTTGGCTAAATTATCAATTATCTATAATGAAATCTGCATAAAAGATGGTCCCTGTTTCAATAATAATAATAATAATAATAATATAATAATAATAATAATAATAATAATAATAATAATAATAATATAATAATAATAATAATGACTTCTGTATGCAAAATACAAAGCTGAGTTAGAGGCATGAATTTTCTTTTAATACAAATGAAAAGAACTTTAGCCAGGCCCTTATTCCGAAATGAACATGTCCCTTGCTTTACGATTGCAATTTGTCCTAGAATAATGCTCTTTAAAAACAACTCTCTCTCTCTCTCTCTCTCTCTCTCTCTCTCCTTCGTATTGTTAATCATACCAGACTTAGGAAGTCTCGTCGATTTTTTTTTTCTTTTTTTAACGCAGTCTTCAATCGCTTTTGGGTCTTGCTGTGATCTACTTTCGCTCACCCTCGACTTGACTTCTTTGGTCTGTTGCAATGTCTAACAACTTTTCGTGTTTGTATTAATATTGTTACTCGTAATGACTACACATTTTAATGGTACAATACTAAAGTACAAGCACTCGCACAGAACAGTCTGCTCCATATGAAAAAAAATACAGAAGGGATTAGAAATAAACATTACATAATTATTACGAATGAACAGAACTGTATAATATATATATATAATATACATATATATATATATATATATATATATATATATATATATATATATATATATATATATATATATATAAATCGAAAGGCCTAGCAACTAACCCGTGGTTTCACTTTCCCTTGGGGCATTTGCCTTTATTTATATATTCATCACATTCCATTAATATTTTCGTGATTTAGTTATACGTACACATACATATACGTATACATGTGCACAGACACACACACACACACACACACACACATATATATATATATATATATATATATATATATATATATATCTATCACAATAACTATTAGCAATAAATAACATTAAATGATAAGAAAATATGAAAGGGAAATGAGCTTTAGCATACCCGGAAGCAAGGACACTCCATACTTGAGACTGCAGAAAGAGAGTTGCTTCGGTATAGCTTCCAGAAAACGCGGTTATTTTGCCATCAACTGGCGTAAGGCAATGAAATGCGGTACGTGATAACCTCAATAGAAAATTCAGTCAATAAGGCACCCTATTGTTGAAAGGAGAGGATATCACGAGCGTTACTCTTTCGCCAAGCTTTCCTCTTTTACCTCACCGAGACACTTCCTTTATTTTCCATAAAAAAGAAGTGATCTCGAGGCCGTGACAGCAGTCTTTTCCAGTGTCCAGGCAAGAGCTGATATCTTTACTATCTACAATGAATAAATGAACAAATAACTCAACACTGGTTTTATTCTAAGGATGAACCGTGGGTTCTCACAAGGCTTACCGAATATCTTGACGGTATAAATAAGTATATCTTAGTTAAACCAGATCGCTGAGCTGATTAACAGCTCTCCTAGGGCTGGCCCGGATTCCACATATTTTAAGTGGCTAGGAACCAACTGGTTACCTAGCAACGGGACCTACAGCTTTTTGTGGGATTCGAACCACATTATATCGAGAAATTAATTTCTAATCACCAGAAATAAATTCCTCCGATTCCGCGTTGGCAGAGCGGGGAACCGACCTCCCAACTACCCAAACGGTAGGCAAGCACGCAACCCTCTTGACGGTATAAGGTGCGCAAACAGGTACACGTTCGACCATGATATTTTTCTTACATTTTCGCAATATTGAACTGCCGTCCCTCCACAGATGAAAGCTAGCATTATATTCTGCCATCTAATTCATATCTTTAGCACTAAGCATTCTCAGTTAGGAAAGGATCGATTAGATCACTAAAATCAGCGCATCAAGTGCATTATACCTACATAAAAAATAACTATCTACTAACAGTCTGTACTCTTTAGCAAAGACTAAGATAAAGTCTATATAAAAAGATGCATGGGAAGAAGTTTGATCATCATTACGGGCTGCCCAAGAGCAAGAGCTTATTTGTTTGTATGGTGTTTTTACGTTGCATGGAACCAGTGGTTATTCTGCAACGGGACCAACGGCTTTCCGTGACTTCCGAACCACGTCGAGAGTGAACTTCTATCACCAGAAATACACATCTCTGACCCCTCAATGGAATTCCCGAGAATAAAACTCGCGGCCACCGAGGTGGCAGAACAAGACCAAACCGACCACGGCACTGGGGCGCTAACAAGTGCCCGTGCCAGCGCAAGCATGGGTGAATCTAAAGTGAGTCAACGAACGTAATCATCCTTATCAAATAAAGAAAAATACATGCTCGGATTTTGCTGATTTTGTTCTCTCTGTCGATCTTATCCTGTGATATTTTCAGAGCGCAAGGTTTCCCATGGCCCAATAAGGATATTTCACGAAAACAAAGCTCTTGCCGTAGCCTAAATATATAGACGGGTCATTAGAAACTTACATGACCGTGTCTACGAGTACCGGAGGATCAACGGACGAAATTGGAATTTAAAATGGAATTTGGCAACTAAGGGGATGAATGTCATGGAATTTTGCAACTAATG
Organism: Macrobrachium nipponense; assembly: GCF_015104395.2. Taxonomy (NCBI): domain Eukaryota; kingdom Metazoa; phylum Arthropoda; class Malacostraca; order Decapoda; family Palaemonidae; genus Macrobrachium; species Macrobrachium nipponense. The sequence continues at coordinate 77,676,054 of NC_087202.1, read as the reverse complement.
GATGAATTTCGTGGAATTTTGCAACTAAGGGATGAATGTCGTGGAATTTTGCAACTAAAGGATGAATGTCGTTTTCGGTTGAAGACAAACTGGAAGTGATAAAAAAAACAGCTTTAGCATTCTAATGCCAACAGAGTAAACTTTTTTTTTCTTTTAATCATACACTTCAAAGGGGAAAAAATTAAAATAAAGCTCTATACATTTAAAATAAACGCCTGTTTTATTTTAATTTTTTCCGTAATATGCTTGACATCAACACCCTATATACATTCAAGTAACATTTCTCCAACATTCAATTTGGATTATTCACTGTTCTCTTAAAAATAAATCACAGAACAGTCAAAGTGTTAGCACCATTGTTAACATTCTTTTGTGTCACAAGCACTCTCCGTCGTAAAATGATCTCTGAGGAGCATGATTCAGTAACTAGTTTATTAAAGCAAAGAATGGATGCAAGTTTTTGTGCGTCAGATACTTCCTCCATCGGCAAAGGCATTCGGCAGACGCTACTATATATAGCCTAATTTCTATTTATTTATTTTCCTCATTTTTTTTTTCTTCTGGATCAACAGAAGGTGAGCAACTGATTCTCACAGGTATAAAAGAAGCCCCTAAAGTGTGATTGCCGCATCGTTCTCCCTGCTTTCGTTGTGACTGCAAAAGTAAAACATCCTTCCAGGTTAGTCGAAGGAGCCACAAAATCATGAGACCTTCCGAACAATGCAAAATATCTTCTCTGTTATAGAAACTTTAAATCACTTAAAAATTTTACTTTCATTTTTTCCCAATTTTTTATGAATTTGTCAACTCGATAAATACAACGACGGTAACAGAATTCTCTCAGTAATTCTAAATAAACATGTTACCAGTTTCGTTGAGAAAATAATTATCAACACATTTTTTTCTCTTCCAGATGAAGTACTCGTGGTTGCTGATTGCCGTCGTGGCCCTCGTGGCTGCAGACGATAGCGACGACCACGACCAAGGCGACGGCGACGCTGCTGGAGGCGTCGAGGGTCGTACCGGAGCAGGAAGACGACAGGGATCAAACAGATTCTTCGATGATGGCTTTGGCGGTGGTATTGGCGGAGGATTTGGAGGTGGATTTGGAGGAGGATTTGGAGGAGGATTGGGAGGACTAGGAGGAATCGGTGCTGGTTTGGGTGCTCTTGGTGGCATCGGTGGTATCGGGGGTATCGGCGGTATTGGAGGAATCGGTGGTATCGGCGCTGTCAGGCCCCCAAGCATCCCAAGTGACTGCCGCTACTGGTGCAGGACTCCCCAGGGTCAGGCCTACTGCTGCGAGAGCGCCCACGAACCCCAGAGCCTCGTCGGAGTAGTCAAACCAGGATTCTGCCCTCCCGTCCGCCCCCTCTGTCCCCCCGTCAGGAACTTCCTCCCACCAGCACCCTGCTCCAACGATGGCGCCTGCGGTGGTGTTGACAAGTGCTGCTTCGACACCTGTCTGCAGCAGCACGTCTGCAAGCCCCCACTCGGCTTCGGACGTCGCTAAGGCGCCCTTCATTCCAAAGCTTCCTCTGCAAAAATGTATCCAATCCCCTTGTAAAACCTTTCTTTGTAATTAATGTACAGTACCTATGTAACTATAAGGACGTTTAGTTTATACTTGAAATAAACTGTAAGCTTATAAAGTTACATTCATATCATTTTCCTAATCTGTACTGTATTCTTACTTGCTGTACACACACACACACACACCCACATACACACACACACACACACACACACACACACACACACACACATATATATATATATATATATATATATATATATATATAAATACACACACGCACACACACACACACACACTATATTATATATATATATAAACTATTGAATGTCGTCGCACTGCAATACAACATTAAAATATGAAGATAAATGGCCCATAACATTCAAATAGTGTTTTTTAGGGCCTTTTATCTTCATATCTATTATATATATATATATATATATATATATATATATATATATATATTATATTATAGAAACTGGTGTATATAATCTTTACGATATCTTCAAACGTAAACTAGATGCACAGTACTACAATATTTTATAAATAAACATAGAACAGACTTCTTACATATGTAAGTTGAGTACATGCAATTAAACAAATTAAACATATAAATCCCATACTAAGCCTGATGTAATGTAATAAGATCTGTAGCAAAGTCCAACTGACAGACCTTAGTCTGAAAGTAGGAAGATAAAGTAGAAACTATCTAAAATAAATAAATAAATAACAGAGTATATGAAGATACTGACAAAGATTAAATATCAAGAATTCTGTTAACACAATCAAGCATTTTTACTAACAAATTGGAAATTTTCTTCCCCAGACTGTCACAAGACGAAAAAATTAAAAATATGTTTAAAAAGTTATTCAATGACGATAGTTGAAATGCTAACATTATCCAACAGTGAAAATACTAAACAAAATGGCCATATTGAAGTACTCGTATGTTATGTGTTAAATAACAATGCATAATGATAAAATCAGTAGATGTACAATGGTACACAAGAATGAGGTATTCAGGATTCAATAACAACATGAAGAAACACACACTAGCACATTTACAACCGGGGTCTACATTCCATAATCTATGAAGCTGTTTTGTGTGTATGGTGTTTTTACGTTACATGGAACCAGCAACGGGACCAACGGCTTTACGTGAATTCCGAACCACGTCGAGAGAGAACTTCTATCACCAGAATTGGTGGTGAAACTGATCCTTCAATTGAATGCTCGAGAATCGAACTCGCGACCACCAAGGTGGCAGGTCAAGATCATACCAACCACGCCACTGAGGCGCTAGCTACAAAAGTAAGGTAACTGCTACTTCATAATTGTGTGAAACATCAACGCAAATATGAAGCAGCAGGTAACACAATTGATACTAAGTTGCACATCTTGAATCTCCAAGCGGAACAAATTTCTGATGAATGACGATTTAACTAAGAAGCTCCTCCTATTCCTCTCGGATCTTTACCATGTACAAAAACATCTACTAAAACAGCAGGAAAAATAAATGAGTCAACTCTATTTTCCTAACGGTAAAGGGTTTCATTCTCCTTGACTGATTTTATTTGACCGTGCAACAACTAATTTAGAATTGGTGGTGAAATTGCTGAAGGAACATGAAGTACGAACTGTTTCCATAAGAAAACCTCTCTCTCTCCTCTCTCATCTTCTCTCTAGCTAATATAATCATAGATCAATATATATATATATTATATTATATATTATATCTTAATAAATATCTATTGGAGATATAAGTATTATATCTAATCTATATATATATAGTATATCCTCTATATATCTATATATTAGTATTAGATAATATATATAATATTATATAATAATATATATATATATAACATATATATTATAAGCATAATATATATAGATTATATTATATATATATGTATATATATATGAGTGTATGTAATATATGCACGCACACACACACGCATATATAAATATATATATATATATATATATATATATATATATAAATATATATATATATATATATATATATATATATATATATATATATATATATATATATATATATATCACATACAGTGACCATTTTTCATATTCACAAATATTAAGCCATAAATTTCGTTTAATAGCCAATTTGCTATAATTCTGGGACGACTTACCCTTAAGAGGAAAATATTCATTAGGAGAGGTATAAGTAGATTTAGGCTCTGCTGCACATATGCCTGAATTCAGAAAGCATATGTACAGTAGAGTCGATATCAACTTATATTCTCTCGCGATGGCTCTGCGGTCAGATTCACCGTATTTTCGGTTTCCCAACCAGGCGGCAGTTCGAATCCCACTGATGACGAAGACTTTATCACTCATAAATCCCTTTTGGGGGTGTTATTCCCAACGTATTGTGAACTGGATAGAAAACGAAATGTGACTTAATGCTTGTGAATCATATATATATATATATATATATAATATATATATATATATATATATATATATATATATACACACACACACAAGAGTCTGACAGTGGATCCTTCTAATATATATATATATATATATATATATATATATATATATATATATATATATATATATACATACATACATAAACACAAAGTATCTGACTGGATCTTTCTAATACATACATATATATATATGTATATATATACATGTATATATATACATATATATACACAAGTATCTGACTGTGGATCTTTCTTTTATATATATATATATATATATATATATATAGTATATATATATATATATATATATTATATATATATATATATATATAATATATATATATATATATCATGGATGCAATACTCCATCAAAACTATGGAATGAATATGATATGAAATTCATATTTTAAGTAAACAAGCCTTTAAAGTCTACTAACAACTAACTGGAAAAAATGTTTACCTATAAATGAAGTCCCAACTCGTGCGCCAATGCAAGACTAGACAGGCAGAAGAATGGACTTTGAAAACTTCATATCCATTCTAAAGAAAATTATCAACTTTGCAATAAAATTTACCGATCTGGTGCAACTAGCAAGAAGTCACAGATAGACACAAAAGCCCTTTTTTGTAGTAAGGGTAAGGACAGTAAGACATTGCAAGTATCAAGAAATGTACATATATATTATCAAAGAGTTTAATTTTGGTATTGGAAAAGTCGGTTACAGAACAAAAATCATACGTATACAAGTTTATACATAAAACATCGTCAACTGATAAAGTTTATTCGATGTATTGCTGCACCAAACTAACATTTAGCCAATTTGCATAAAGTCAGAGAAATATGGTCTTATATTTTAAAACTAATTCACTTTTTAAAAACAAGATATATATTACTGCAATCAATTGAAAATCTTTATTTCATTAAACATGAATGTAATATCCATTTTTAAAAACGGGATTTCTTTTACGGGCTGCTTTAGGAGCAAGAGCCCGTGCTGGCATAAGGCCAGCTAAATCTAAAAAACCGGGAATCTAAAAAGTTGTAAGCGCTCCGTCTCGTAATCCTCAGACAGGAACTTCACCAAGTTCCCTGGAACTCTGCTTCAAATTTTCCATGATTTATGCCGTCAATCACCGCTATATCTGGAAAGCCGAGGTCCTTTCCTTTAAAGACTCCTTCTAAAAAAAAAAAAATCTGTAATGACAAACATTACGTAATACAGCCCATTTTCGAGTTTTTGTTTTTCTTTGACACGGATGCCATCAGTTTTTTTTTCTTCTTCTTTTCCAAGCATGACAAGACAAGGCCAGCAACATGCTGCCATTGTATATAAAGAGTCGTTGCATCCCTGATCATTACTCCACTCTCCTTCAGCGGTTGAGACAGAGAAGGTAATTCATTGACAGTTCTTGCATGTAAAAAAGCAGTACTTTATCATTTACGGTCAAGACTAAATAATTGAAATATTGCATTAATTCGTTATTAATAAAGACTTTATGAAATGAAAAAATAAAATATTTAGAATACAATCTACGTTTATATATCTATTTATATAATTCCTCTCCAGATGAAGTTCCTGTGGTTGCTAATTGCCGTCGTGGCCCTCGTGGCTGCAGACGACCACGACGACGACCACGACGACGCTGCTGGAGGCGTCGAGGGTCGTACCGGTGGAAGAAGACAGCAGGGATCAAACAGATTCTTCGATGATGGCTTTGGCGGTGGTATTGGCGGAGGACTTGGAGGAGGATTTGGAGGATTAGGAGGATTGGGAGGACTGGGAGGACTGGGAGGAATCGGTGCTGGTTTGGGTGGGCTTGGTGGCATTGGGGGTATCGGCGGTATTGGCGGAATCGGTAGTATCGGTGGTATCGGCGGTATCGGTGGTATCGGCGCTGTCAGGCCCCCAAGCATCCCAAGTGACTGCCGCTACTGGTGCAGGACTCCCCAGGGTCAGGCCTACTGCTGCGAGAGCGCCCACGAACCCCAGAGCCTCGTCGGAGTAGTCAAACCAGGATTCTGCCCTCCCGTCCGCCCCCTCTGTCCCCCCGTCAGGAACTTCCTCCCACCAGCACCCTGCTCCAACGATGGTGCCTGCGGTGGTGTTGACAAGTGCTGCTTCGACACCTGTCTGCAGCAGCACGTGTGCAAGCCCCCTCTCGGGTTTGGACGTTAAAAGGTCTCTTATTCTGGGGCTTTCCCTGTCTAGTCCAATTGTAAAAAGATTCTCGTGTAATTACTGTACATCACCTAATTCTATGAATGTTAATTACAAATAAATAGTGATAGTTAATAACCTGCTTTCTTTAAAGCTCTTCCCACATATAAAGGTGCGCTATACTTATTAAACTACTCTTCTGTCTGCTATTGCTCTTGCTTTAGTGAAAATACCACGCTGGCAGGAAAAGCGGAATCTTTCTGATTTCCAAAAATATACAAAATTCTTCCCATTGTCTAAATGAAAGAGAAAATCCCCTCCCTCCCTTTTTTTGCAAGGGTCGACTTCAAGGCCATCAACAGGTAGTCCGACCCTAAAGGAAACAAAAAAATTGTTTAAAGTTAAGTTTCAAAATGAAAGAAAGCCAACTGGAACGATGAAGATTATAGAAAGACCTTCTCGTTACAGACACAACCACAAACGTCTTACTAGAAAGTCCTCAATACTCTGCAATCCGCTGCAATGGAAAATTTCCCTGATATGGCGAAGCCTTTGTCGACTGAAATTCATTATTAAATTCTGACACGCCTCTACGACACTCCTTTAAATTCTCCAGTCACATATTACTGTGAATACCTAATATGAGAATGGAAAGGATAATACACGCATGTGTTAAAACCCTTACATGTAGGAATATTAGGAGTTGGCAGTCGTGACCGCAGGGAACAGACAGCCTCTCTCTCTCTCTCTCTCTCTCTCTCTCTCTCTCTCTCTCTCTCTCTCTCTCTCTCTCTCTCTCTAATGAATCTTAAGAAAAAACCTACATCTAATCTAGTGTGCATTTGTTTGTTTGTTTGTACGGTGTTTTTCCGTTGCAAGGAACCAGTGGTTATTCAGCAACGGGACCAACGGCTTTACGTGACTTCCGAACCACGTCGAGAGTGAACTTCTATCACCAGAAATACACATCTCTAACCCCTCAATGGAATGCCCGAGAATCGAACTCGCTGTGCCACCGAGGTGGCAGGCCAAGACCATACCGATCACGCCACTGAGGCGCTAATCGAAGTGGGCGTAAATCACACCTGGTATACAAAAATATACTTTATTCTGCAAACCCAACATAAGACCGGTTAGATGAAAGATAAGCTAATAGCAGATTATTAAACCGTCACTCCAAACATTAATAAAACATAAGCGATAATAAAAGTGAGAATCAAATTCCAAATTCCCATCCCCGTCCTGTCACAAAATACTCCATATTATTATCAATGTCTGTGAGTCACCAATTCACATTAAGACATTTGTCTAACCAGACCCGAGCGACCCATGATTTTGCACCCCATTTCATGGCTTATCCATGAAACGTCTGTTAAAAGAGAAGAACATCTCTCGTTAAAAAGAAAATAAAATAGACTGGAATATTTCCCACAACACTAAAAATGAATGTTAAATAAAATGCACAGAAAATACAAATGACAAAGATTTTTTAAAAAATTGATAAAAGACACGGTAAGTTGCTGAATGTTAACAAACATCTTGACTCGCCCTTTCGACAGGAAAATTGGAGCATGGAATTTTCAAACTCGACAGCTTCCTATACATAAAATGAAAAAAAATTCACAAAAAATCTCACACTTGCCTTATCAGGCCTTCCCGCTGGGTACAAACGAATGTACACCATCCCCCATGGCACACCCATAATCCGGATTTTTAACCGGATAAGAGCTTCTACGAGTTTCCATGTTGACACTACTTCCGTTCCACGTGTCGCTGTATCCGGAGCACTCCAGATCAGATCAGGTGACCAGCGTGGAATTCGCACACAATGCGCCGAGTAGCGCTTGAGCAGCGCTGAATGCGAAAACTACCAAGCCTTCACGGATTATCACGCTTTTCCATTTGTAATGCTCATGTAAAATAAAAGAGGACGGTTGAACGCAAATTTTACATCATCGCAGTTCCTCGTTGGACGAGTCGGTTACGTGCTCGACTACTGATCTCAGGGTCCGGGTTAGATTCCCCACTCTGCCAGCAAGGAATCGGAGGAATTTGTTTCTGGTGATAGAAATTCATTTCTTGATGTGGTTCGGATCCCACAATAAGCTGTAGGTCCCGTTGCTAAGTAACCAATTGGTTCCTATTGCCACGTAAAAATATCTAATCCTTTGGGCCAGCCCTGGGAGAGCTGTTCATCAGCTCAGTGGTTCGGTTAAACTAAGATATGGTTGAGTTTTACATCATTGCAGAAAGCTTTGTTTGTTTGTATGGTGTTTTTATGTTGCATGGAACCAGTGGTTATTCAGCAACGGGACCAACGGCTTTACGTGACTTATGAACCACGTCGAGAGTGAACTTCTATCACCAGAAATACACTTCTCTCACTCCTCAGTGAAATGCCCGAGAATCGACCTTGCGGCCACCGAGGTGGCACACCCACACCATACCAACCACGCCACTGAGGCGCTTTCATCGCAGAAAGAAAAAAAAAATAACCTTGCATCAAGACTGACTCAAAACCAAAGGGAGTATGATTAAAATATTACAAAGAGAATGATCGCGGTATGCGTGATATCTGGCTGCAGCACGTAAAGCGAATTTATTCATGAGTTTATATATAGAGAAAAGTCGATAGATTTGTAAAAATTCGGATAAATGTGTTTTCATTTTTTGAACCAATTTTTGTCACCTTCGTCGTCAATACAGCTACTGCAGTTCGTACTTCCTCGTTGGACGAGTGGTTTTCGCGCTCGGCTACCAATTTGGTGGTCCGAAGTTCGATTCTCGGCTCGGCCAACGCGGAATCCGAGGAATTTATTTCTGGTGATAGAAATTCATTTCTCGATATAATGTGGTTCGGATCCCAAAATAAGCTGTAGGTCCCGTTGCTAGGTGACCATCAGGTCAGCCCTAGATCTGTTAATCAGCTCAGTGGTCTGGTTAAACTAAGATATACTTAACTTTTTATTGCAGTTCGTTATAAGTATCACAGCAGATAACGCGATTAATTCTCATCCTTTAATAGTTTCTTCAACACAAATTTAAAATTGATACTTTGAGGGGAGTACTAACCTTTTCGTCACCGTACACCTCACACGGCTCACTATAGGCGTTACTTGAGTTTCTTTGCAGCGTCCTTTCGGCCCCTAGCTGCAAACCCTTTCATTCCTTTTTACTTTACCTCCGTTCATATTACCTTTCTTCCATCTTACTCCCCACCCCTTCCTAACAATTGTTTCAACGTTATTTTCATCGCTGAATGACCTCATAGGTCCCACCGCTTGGCGTTTAGCCTAAATCTTATCTTCCAATTCCAATGCCACCTTTCGTTAACCTTTATTACCAAATGGCAATAATATTCACTTTTTCTTTTTTATTCAAAACAAGCACAAAAAATGCGCCCAATCTCATTCCGTATCGTATTCTACCTCAACACCTGAGGTCGTCTCTTCCACATTTGTAAGACTCCTTCATTTCAAAGCTCAAATACTGTAATTACAAGCATCAAGTAAAAAAAAAACCTTTTCGAGTTTTTCCCACTGAGATACTTTCCTTTCCTTTTTTTTCCTTTTTTGTAAAGCATGACAAGACAAGGTCACCGACGTGCTGCCATTGTATATAAAGAGTCGTTGCATCCATGCTCATTACTCCACTCTCCTTCAGCGGTTGAGACAGAGAAGGTAATTGATTACAAAGCATTACCTTGTTATTTATAGTTAAGGCTAAACAACTGATATATGGCACTAGTTCGTTATTAATGATTACTGTTTGATGAACCGAAAAAATTACTTGGGATAAAATCTACGTTTATATATTTACTTTTCTCCAGATGAAGTTCCTGTGGTTGCTGATTGCCGTCCTGGCCCTCGTGGCTGCAGACGATAGCGGCTCCCCTTCTCACTCTGACGACGACCATGACGACCACGATGACCACGACGACCACGCCAGCGACGCTGCTGGAGGTATCATCGAAGGTCGTACCGGAGCAGGCACCAGTCAGGGATCAAACAGATTCTTCGATGGTGGCTTTGGCGGAGGCATCGGCGGTGGAATCGGTGGCTTTGGAGGACTGGGAGGACCGGGAGGATTTGGAGGAATCGCTCCTGGTTTGGGAGGTGGGCTTGGTGGCATTGGAGGTCTCGGTGGTATCGGTGGTATCGGCGGTATCGGTGGTATCGGCGGTATCGGTGGTATCGGCGCTGTCAGGCCCCCAAGCATCCCAAGTGACTGCCGCTACTGGTGCAGGACTCCCCAGGGTCAAGCCTACTGCTGCGAGAGCGCCCACGAACCCCAGAGCCTCGTCGGAGTAGTCAAACCAGGATTCTGCCCTCCCGTCCGCCCCCTCTGTCCCCCCGTCAGGAACTTCCTCCCACCAGCACCCTGCTCCAACGATGGCGCCTGCGGTGGTTTTGACAAGTGTTGCTTCGACACCTGTCTGCAGCAGCACGTCTGCAAGCCCATTCAAGGGTTTGGACGCTAAACAGTCCGCTCTTCTGAGGGCTTCCCTGTCTAATCCCCTTGTAATACGATTCTCTCATAATTGCTGTAAATTACCTAATTCTGTGAATTTTAAATATGGGTAAATACAGAAAAGTTTAAAGCTATTCCTACAGAAAGAGATTTACTTAACTAATTCCACATCCTTTTCTTTTTGACAACATTACATTGCGATGAAAAACCGAAAGCACTTTTTTCTAAAATATGCAAAGCACTTTCCATCGTCTGAGAGAGAGAGAGAGAGAGAGAGAGAGAGAGAGAGAGAGAGAGAGAGAGAGAGAGAGAGAGAGAGAGAGAGAGAGCCAGTCAACCATTGGTTAATAAAGGTAATTTTCATTGAATAAGTCGATTTCAAGGACATCAGTATTTAGCTGGATTCTAATAAAAACCAGAAAAAATAAGAAAAATACATGTTAAATGGAGGAAGATGTACTATTTACTCTTACACTCCTCTACAACACTCAAATATCCAGGTCACTTGATAAACACAATTATCATGAAGACCGTCTCTCTCTCTCTCTCTCTCTCTCTCTCTCTCTCTCTCTCTCTCTCTCTCTCCGTTTTCCGAATCTTGAAAATAGTATTTAAGTGGAGAAATACATGCCAGGGCATTAGCACAAACGAAGATTAACCGGCAACCGTTACATAGAGTAAACGAGAAGAAATAAGAGAAAACAATGATAATGCAAACAAAATCCCCGTCTCAGCATTTCATGATATATTAAGATGAAGTGTTTTTTGGAAAAACATCAATCAAATGTTTGAAAAGTCCAATAGAAAGCTAGAAGGTAAAGCAATAGAACTAAATACGGGATAAACTTGGAACCATAGTTTATTTCTTTTATCTTAGGAATTTGTACCCTTACAATTTCCTTCGCACAGAGTATTCGGGTAGTTTTTTCATCTCGTCAAAGATTGGCTATAGTGGCAGATACTTTCATTGTAATTGTCAGGCACTTTTTAGCTAAATGTTATACGAATACCTTTCTTGGTACCACGAAAAGACATTCATAAGTTTGAATTAAAACTGATATTGGTATGCATATCAGACTGTTGCTAACCGGATTCATCATACATATTAATGAAATTAACACAATTAATAAATATTATTCTCCTTCTTCCTTAAGAGTCCATTTTAGTTTTACATATCCATGGGCAAGCAAATAAAGGTCGCGGTTTAACACTGCGCTTTGACAATTTTCACTTTCGAAAAACATACCCCGTTCAAAACATGAGGTAATATTTAAAATGCGCTCGGCTTGTAAATTATAAATTTTACGTGGAATAAAATCCTATCTTTGAACGTTATGCCGCCTTACAATTCTATATTTCTCCATACTTAGCTCTCTCTCTCTCTCTCTCTCTCTCTCTCTCTCTCTCTCTCTCCTCTTCTCTCTCGTCTCTCTCTCTCTCAAATTAAAGCCTCTCTCTTCCTCTTCTCTTCAATTAAACAGGGAAAAGGAAAGCTCAACTAGTCTTTGTTTATTCTCTGTATAATTGTATCAAAATATTTCGGGTTTTGCTCTTTTCTTGAGTTTTTTATTCAGTTCATTCGCATAATACGATATGGATTAAAATATCGTATTGTCTTTACTATATTTTGGGCATAGCTACGGTTCCTTTTCCTAGTTGTGATCTTTCTTTCTTTATTCAATGGGTATATACGTACATAGTAAATATTTAGCTCTCTCTATGGACAAAACTATGACACTCAAGGACATTTTTTTCTTTTACCTGTGCCTAAGCAAAAGCAACATCCTTTCACAATTTTTTTTTTTACCTACACCTGGCGAGTGACGACACAAGGTCAACAACAAGTGATTTGGTTTAGTATATAAAGAGCTCCTCACCCAAGACCATCACTCCACTCTACTCCAAAGTCAGAGATACAGAAGGTGACCTTCCATACCACATCTTTAAGAACGTGAAATACGTCACTTGCCATAAGGAGTACAATCAATTACGCTCATGGATAAGTGATTGTACTTGTTCCTCTGGCAAAGTGATTGGCAGGACTTCTAGTGAAACATTTTACCGGTTGCGTTGAACAATACCCGTAACAAAATCTCCTCTTTCAGATGAAGTTCCTGTGGTTGCTGATTGCCGTCGTGGCCCTCGTGGCTGCTGACGATAGCGGCTCCCCTTCCCGCACTGACGACGACGACCACGACGACGATAACGCTGCTGGGGGCGTCGAGGGTCGTACCGGAGCAGGAAGAAAGCAGGGATCAAACAGATTCTTCGATGGTGGCTTTGGCGGTGGTATTGGCGGAGGATTTGGAGGAGGATTTGGAGTACAGGGAGGATTTGGAGGAGGATTAGGAGGACTGGGAGGAATAGGTGCTGGTTTGGGTGCTCTTGGTGGGCTTGGTGGCATTGGGGGTATCGGCGGTATTGGTGGTATTGGCGGTCTCGGTGCTGTCAGGCCCCCAAGTGACTGCCGTTACTGGTGCAGGACGCCCCAGGGTCAGGCCTACTGCTGCGAGAGCGCCCACGAACCCCAGAGCTTTGCTGGAGTAGTCAAACCAGGATTCTGCCCTCCCGTCCGCCCCCTCTGTCCACCCGTCAGGAACTTCCTCCCACCAGCACCCTGCTCCAACGATGGCGCCTGCGGTGGTGTTGACAAGTGCTGCTTCGACACCTGTCTGCAGCAGCACGTGTGCAAGCCCCCTCTAGGCTTCGGACGTCGCTAAGACGCCTTTCACTCCAAAGCTTCCTCTGTAAAAATATCCCCACTCCCCTTGTAAAAACGTTTCTTTGTAATTAATGTACAGTGCCTGAATAAGTATATGATATCTCATTCTCTAAATAAAATCTTTGATAATACACTATATAGTATATATGATTTGCATAATTCCTTGACAAATACCCCAACCCCATTATCACCCTTTTGCTTCACTTTTTTCCCCATCAATTAAAAGCATTTACAGATTGAAAAGGAACTCATTCTAATCTGTCTATCAAAAACTATGTTGTCACTCAATGAACAAATTCGGTTGAACGTTTTCTTTGTAGCTACGCAAACACTCTAGCAACTAAGCATTAAATTTATTCCATGTACAGTGGAACAGGAAGCAAAAATTAATTCCTTATTCTGTGTAACAGACACTGCCGTAATCGCAGAAGCAATATCAGTAATAATAATAATAATAATAATCATAATCATAATCGCTAGGCTAAACTACTTGTAAATATTTAAAGTAGTTTGAAGTAAATCCACAATCCAGAGGTCACATATCAATGGAAGCAACTAAAATACTTATTCTTAAAATCTGGCAGCCTGAACTTCCAGAATTCTGTATTGTTACACTACAGCTATGCAACACATTTGGTGCAAAACATTATAAAAAAAACAACAGCACCATTCATCCGCACTACATAACTGTAGCACCTTAGCAAGTAAAGTGTTAAGAACACTTAGGACTACTGTGTGGAGAATGTTAGCAGAGGATGGAAAATAATAATAATAAGCTTCATTTCCAATATTTACATTGGGTATTCTGTATCTCACAAAGGATAAAATGTATTTCAATGATTGAGTTACATTTCATACTACTCACAGTTTTACTACATACAACAAACCTGATTGAACATCTTAAAAATACAAAATAAAATGTAGCCCTGCAATACATAGTATAGTAGTATGTATAATTTTATCTACATGTGTAAATAGGCATCATCATGATCTAGAAAGAGAATATGAACGGAGGTACAGCAAAAGGAATGATAGGGGTTGCAAATAAGGGCCATAAGGACGCAGCAAATAACCCTAAACAATGCCTACAATGCACGACGTGAGGTGCACTGAAGGCACCAATCCTTACACAGCAGTCAGGGAAAGAGAATCGGTTAGATGCAAATTTACATTACAAGAAAATGAGTAATGAGCGAAGTGTGGAATGACGGATGTTTTCAGAAGATACAGTGCTGATTGGGGATAAGAAAAAGATACTGCAGAAACTAGTGAAATAGACCGACAGTTTGCAAGGGCCTGAAGTTCGGAGTAAATGCGAGCAAAACCTGATGAGGGAAAACTTGAACAATGTAAACTTGACGCTGTAATGAATCTTAATTTGAATTGTGGAAGAATGGAAGTGGTTCATTCGTACAGGCCATAGTAAATAAACGTAACACATATTGGTAGGGTGAGAAGGGAGTCACTTCATTGAAAGAAGGAAGGTAGCAGGCCGTGTGCAAAAGACCGGGAAGAAAGTTGGAGTTACTTCTGAAGCATAAATGTAAATATGTGACGGGGTTATTGATCCAGCCCTCCTTTATGTAAATGTGGTGTGGCTGCCGATTGTCACTGAAAGAAGAAAGGCTGCAACTCTGGAGATGAGCTGTTTGTGTAAGAGACTGATATAAAAACGGAAACGCTGAACAATGTGGAGATACGTAAAACTGGAATATATATATATATATATATATATATATATATATATATATATATATATATATTATATATATATATATATATATATATATATATATATATTGGTATAAGTGAAAGATTGTATCTGAATGTTTTAAGACAATATGTTCATATAGAGTGAATGGAGGATAATTGAGTGGTGTAAAAGAATATATAAATTCAATAGAGTAACTATATGAAAGTTTAGCACAGAAAGGTTCATCAAATATGGACGAGATAGTTGTGTTGTTAGTCTGCTAAGGCCACTTCCCCTGTTAGAGGAAAGGGTTCAAAGTTGAATATAACTTAACACAGTTATGCGTGTGTTAATCCGATCAGAAGACCAAGTCTTTAAATAAGTAAACCTCAAGCTAAATTAAGTCGATTTACTGGCAGCTCAGAAAGACGAATACAGAAAAACCTTATGACGTCCCAAAAACAATTTTTTTTCGAAGACACTCCTAAGACAAAAGTTGATACTTCGTTGAACATGACTGTAAAACAATTACGTTTAAAAAGATAAATTCATTGTTAATTTAACTCACAAATATTGACTGACCGCCTTTATATTTAACCGAGGATATGAGCAAGTCATTAAATATCATAACATTAAAAACCGAGTTTAGACACTGTCATCAGAACTAGAAATAACGAGAGAGAGAGAGAGAGAGAGAGAGAGAGAGAGAGAGAGAGAGAGAGAGAGAGAACCAGGAAATGAGCGATCACGCCAGCGCCTCAAAGCGTTGATAAAAATAAGTGTATTTATTTCTCCAAGTTTTTGTAGTCCTTTTCTGACTGTAGTTAAACCAGTGTTCTTTCGTAGAGTTGGGTTCAGTTAGTGACTTTTTAGACTTTATTACAGACCTTAACGCCCACGAATTCATTTTTTATCAGGGAAGAAATAGCTTCCTACATTTTTACATTTTACCCATAAGTTTTCCATATAACTTTTTACTGTGAATTTTCATTTTTTTTATTTTCTTTCTATAGAAAAAAAAGCTTATCTGTATTTTCTAAAAGCAGATTGTCCTCACATTTGTATATTCCATGAAATAACAATGTCCACGTTCGTTGCAAGAATTTTTGTTCTATTCTTGCGGATGGAATAAGACCAACCACTTATCCGTTTGAGCGAGATGACGTCACCAACGTAGGAAAAAAGAATTAGATCATGAATTTCAAGGAGTAAAATGTGAGGGAAAACTCACTTGCTTTAATTAAAGATCACTTAACTTACCTTCCTTCTGTTAGGTGTTCGAGGTTCATTGCGACTCATTTTCCCCCATACTAAACTCCATAAAAGAGTGGAGTAAGTTCTGTAAATGCTTAGCGTCTTCTATGAGATATGGTCATTAGTCATTAGCCTAATTCTCAACCCTCCTCTTCTATCTAAATCTTGAAACCAGTAAGATTGGCCCAGATATCAATTACCTACAAATCTTATTTTGCGGATAAAACTAAATTCTAGTAGGAATTCGCAAGTACGATCCCTTCAATCTTCATTCATTAAAGCCTATCCAAATATATGAATTATTACGTGTTATGGAAAATCTCACATATTCATATTCAAGTAAATTAACTTTCTTTGTACATTCTTTCAGTTTCTGTGACCTTTAAAACTAAACTCCAAAATTTCACCGGTGACACCTAACTGAATAGCGTGTCATCATGGAAAGGTCATTTTGTGACTTGCATTTCTAGTATTACTTAGAATATTGCAAATCATATATTACTTTCTTACGAGACTATGGCATCTCAACAGCATGACTTAAATGCTTAGAATAAAATAAGACTTACGTACATAACTGCCATGCTAAGTCATAAAACCTTTCGATTCTAATCATGCCCTCGGATGGACTGCTCCTTCAACATTAATAAGAACGAACACATCCTTACAAACTAGCCTATCTCAGTTAAGACACTACTCACACTAACAGTAATGTAAACATCATTCAAATCTTAGACCCAAAATAAGACAAAGTATTAGAACGAACACATCCTTACAAACTAGCCTATCTCAGCTAAGACACTTCTTCTATTACTTAATGGATGCAATGACCTCCGTTCACTCACACTTACAGTAATGGAAACATCATTCAAATCCCGGACCCAAAATAAGACAAAGTATTAGAACGAACACATCCATAGACATTAGCCTATCTCGGCTAAGGCACTTCCTCTGTTACTTAATAGATACAATTACCTTCGTTCACTCACACTTACAGGAATGGAAACATACTAATCCCGGACCCAAAATAAGAAAGTAAAAATAATTTGCACAAATTATTACACAGTCTCCGTTCTACAAACCTTTGATTTGTCCAAAATACATCAATGTTATCCGAAATGGCTGACTTTAACCTTAAATAAAATAAAAACCAATGAGACTAGAGGACTGCACATTGGTAGGTATGTTTGATCATTGGAGGGTGGATGATCAACACACCAATTTGTAGCCCTCTAGCCTCAGTAGTTTTTGAGATCTATGGGCCAACAGAAAAAGTGCGAACGGACCGACAGACAAAGCCGGCACAATATTTTCTTTTACAGAAAAATAAAAATTGGAACATACCAAAGAAAAAAAAAATTCACAATTAAGAGACGAGAAGGATAAACCAGTAAGTGGATCGAAAGGCGCCTCAGCACAAAAAGTTTTCTTAAATATGAAACAAACAGTCCCCTATTCAAGAAACGACTACTAAAATACATATTTGATGTTAATGTGTACACATACATAAACACGTACATTTGATCTATATAGATTCCTTCGTTAGGTATGGCTATCAACACTCCAATATGATGTTTTGCTTTTATGCATAAACTCCGTTGTCATACTTTCATTAGCCTTTATTGTGTTGCAGACTTAACTCTGTAGATGAGCGAATATCATAACTGCTATAAATTGCCGAGACTACATTGCATAGAATATTCTGCCAAACAACTACGGCAATCAAGTTTTTGCTGACACGTTCTGCTTTTAAATGCGACGGATAAAAACAAGTTTCACTTTGAATAACTCCAAGAGGAGAAAGGGCCGCTTTGTCTTTTATTCTCGACCCAATTCAAGGAACAAGGATGTGAACGAAATCTACTTGCGAAGGTCACTCGGCAAATAATACGTCCACTATATAAGACGTTCCACGATCTGGCATCATCACCTCACTCTCTCTCTCGACAGCCGTGGTAGCAAAGGTGAGCTTTCGTTTCGTCTAATGCTTTCAGATGCTTTAGTAAGACATTTTAGCATGAAAACTCTTTGGTACAAGTCATATTCATTACTCCATACTCTTGAATGTCTTGTTTTCGTCGTGTGTAGCCTATGAATCATTCATTCTGTTTCAGATGATGAAGTTCCTGTGGTTGCTGATTGTGGTCGTGGCCCTCGTGGCTGCCGACGATAGCAGCGACGACGACAACGCTGACGGAGTCCAGGGGCGCACTGGCGCTGCTGCTGGAGCCTCTGGGGACAAGAGGTTCTTCGGACTCGGTGGCCTGCCCATTGGAGGGGGATTCGGATTCCAGGGAGGACTGGGATTCGGAGGGGGACTTGGAGGTGGATTTGGCCTCGGAGGGGGACTTGGAGGTGGATTCCCCATCGGAGGGGGACTTGGTGGACTTGGCGTCGGTTGCCGCTACTGGTGCCCGGCCATCTACGGTCAGTACCTCTGCTGCGACCATCTTAACCCCAACAACTTCCTCTAGGAGCAAGAGCCCGTGCTGGCAAAAGGCCACCTCAACTCCAACAACTTTCTCAAATAAGTCTGTAGTACCTGAGATGCTCCACTTTGAGGCAACCATCAGCTAGATATCTTCTTGACCAATGTTCTTCATTTGCCAAATACCTGCATTTCCCTGTACAAAGCTCCCTTTGTATTTAATGTAAATAACCGAGTGAAGTCAATATTCTTGGTGTTTCCAAGAATCCGCAATAAATACCAAAATGTAACATCCGACGGCGCTTTCATTTCACCATGTTTGACTCTATAAACCAGAAAATTAAAAAAGAATTAATCTAAAAGGTTTAACATCAGTTTCCTTTGCTGCAACCAAATAACCCGTTGATCTTCACTGTCATTCAATATTTGGAACTACGTGAGTGCTAACCAACCTTATTCTTACTTCTTTCCGTTCTTGAGCTCTCAGGCTTATAGCCTCCTGCCGTTTGGTTTTCAATCATATTATGCAATTTATGCCTGAAATTATTAACTATAGTAGATTCACATCTACTGTGCATTTGATGACTAGGCCAGTCCCTTACGACGCTCCTGATTGGCTGTTGATAAGCCAATCACAGGCTTGGAAACTCTGAGTCTCTCGAGAGAGTTCACATGGGTAGGAACTATGTTCCATCTCTCCTGAGGGATACGTCTTTCAAAAGTATCCCTCAGGAGAGGTGAGATATACATCCTGCCTATGTGAACACTCGAGAGATTGAGAATTTCCAGCCTTGTGATTGGCTGATCAACAGCCAATCACAAGGCTGGCCTAGACATCAAATGCACGTTTGATGTGAATCTAGTGCTATAGCTACAAGTACACGTACACAAATCATGATTATGGTTATTCATTAGTTATTTTCTTCTATCCTTGTCCCCACCCCCCTTTTTTTTTCTTCAAGGTAGGATATTCGATACTGCGGAATCCCTTATGGAAGTTCGTTTATCCTAAACATCTGAAGTTTCCCGTTGGACGAGTGGACTTCGCGCTCGGCTACCAATCTGGTAGTCCGAAGTTCGATTCTCGGCTCGGCCAACGCGAAATCAGAGGAATTTATTTCTGGTGATAGAAATTCATTTCTCGATGTAATGTGGTTCGGATCCCACAAAAAGCTGTAGGTCCCGTTGCTAGGTAATCAATTGGTTCCTAGCAACGTAGAAATATCTAATCCTTCGGGCCAGCCCTAGGAGAGCTGTTAATCAGCTTAGTGGTCTGGTAAATCTAAGATATACTTCTGATTCTTCTTCTAAACATCAGAATGATAATGAAACTGTTTCAAAACAATGTAAAAACGGAAGAAGTCTTACAGTCATTTTAGTCATTTTACCTTAAAACAAATAAAAAAATAATACGGATTCCTTTCATTCGGAATTGACAGAAGGACCCTGAGCTGAGAAATTGAAGGATGAAAAGACCAAATATATATAATCAATCAAACATATCGTCACGTCTCTTTCCTCCAACGGTTGTGACTGCAAAGGTGAAAATCTTCATTTATTGTTATTGTTTTGTTGTTTCCATGTAATGGAGTTGCTGATTGTGGTCGTGTTCCTAATGGCTGCCGACGATAGCGGCGACGACGACGCTGACAGAGTCCAGGGCGCACTGGCGCTGCTGCTGGAGCCTCTGGGGACAAGAGGTTCTTCGGACTCAGTGGCCTACCCATTGGAGGAGGATTCGGATTCCAGGGGGGACTGGGATTCCATGGGGAACTTGGACCCGGAGATGGATTTCGTTGGACTTGGAAGGGGACTCGGTGGCTTTGGTGGTAGTTACTGTCGATGCTGGTTTGTTTATTTATTTGTAGTGTTTTTACGTTTCATGGAACCAGTGGTTATTCAGCAACGGGACCAACGGCTCTACGTGACTTCCGAACCACGTCGAGAGTGAACTTCTATCACGAGAAATACACATCTCTAACACCTCAAAGGAATGCCCGAGAATTGAACTCGCGGCCACCGAGGTGGCAGGTGAAGACCATACCGATCACGCCACTGAGGCGCTGTTCTATTCGTAGCTTAAAAACGCTAAAAACGATGAAGAGGTTCCGCAAATCCCCGAACAAAAAACCTTTTGCCAAGAAAACAAATGAAGCAAAAACCTCAACTTTCGATTTCAAGCACCATGGGCATATATGGTTCTGGTTCTGCTCTTTAAGCAAGAATTGAATTGAATATAGTATTTAGGCCAAAGGCCAAGCACTATGAGGTCATTCAGCGCTGAAACGGAAATTGACAGTAAAAGGTCTGAAAGGCGTAACAGGAGGAAAACATCGCAGTTGCACTATGAAACAATTGTTAGAAGAGGGTGGACAGTAAGATGGAAGAAAGAGAATATGAAAGGAGCACTTGAAGCAAGACCCCGGCTGTCGTAAGGCATTAATCAGTAATCATCGACCCTTTCACAGGTTTCGGCCCCCCACTCTTTCCTGGCCCCAACCCCCTTTCCCAAAATCCGAATCTTGATGACAAAAGATGTTGCAACATTTTGCTTGCAACATTTAACAGTCAAATCTAGAAGGAAGATCTTTGTAAGTTCAACTGATGGACTTCTTTAATTATTTCTTATTTGTTAAATAGCTATCTGTAAAAAGATATATTAAATTACAGTACAGACTGTAAATAATCTTATTTTATGTCAATTAGCATAACTACGAAATAAATGAAGTCAAAAGTAAACGTCTATCTACTTAGTATTCATGTGATTTTGTAATGTCAGTATAAGAAAGTATACGTTCAAATTAAATGGGAAAAAAACTTTGATCAAGGATTTTTTTTCTTATCAATACATGCGTAAATTCTTACTGACACTTGATGAACACTAAAGACACGGTTCTACAGACGAGCCGGAGAACGTGTCGTCACTTTAATTCGGAATCTTATTAACGCCCCTCAACATTATATTATTAGGATTATTTTTCAAAACATGTATACATTACAACAAAAGTCCCATTACCTCCCGAAACAGTTTCCACAAAACTGAATGCAATCACTGAAAAATGACGAAAACAGAGTATGATGAAACGTGGCAGCTATATTTATCAGGTGTCATCCTTGAGATGATCAACTTTTGGAAGAAATTGCTCAGAGGCGAAGATTTGTTGCTATGGAAACACTTTCTCTGAAATTTTCATCACCTTAAGAAGGGGAATAAAAGGATATATTGTCCTTGATTCATCTACCAAGCCACGCAATCGACAAAGTTACACATATATTCAGCATCACTGACGCCTTCCCCCTTAAATAAAGGCCGCTGCCCTATTTTTACAATCGTATTCGGTGGCAGTAGCAAATGGGATAGTCTCCGTGTGGATATTCCTCAGGTCTTCATAGATGCCTTGAAATAGAAAAATCATTCTCTACATGTCCTGGTAAAACAAACACATACATGGATGAAAACAACTTAATCCAACTTCGTTGGAAAAAATAACGAAGCCATTCAAAAATATATTCAGATATACATCACTTGAGCTCCCAAAACTTTATATCTTCCTTAAGGAATCCATGATCGCAGGATGAATATATTTCGACCATGGTTGAATCAAGGACAATATATCCTCTTTTTTTGCCCGTTCCTGAAGGTGATGAAATTTTCAGAGAAATAGTTTCCATAGCAACAAATCTTCACCTCTGAGCAATTCCTTCCAAAAGTTAATCATCTCGAGGATGACACCTGATAAATTTATCTGCCAAGTTTCATCAAACTCCGTTCGTCCATTTCGGAGATAGTCTGAGAAGGAACAAACGCAGACGGCATGAAAACAAAACATCCAACAAATTTCGTTGGAAGCGGTAATGACAATTTTACAGAGATGACAGGATAAGGCAGACAACTAAAGTCCCTTTCTTATACCAACGAAGAAGGAAAAGGCTATGCATAATCATCAAAATCCGTAAGACTAAATTATAGCAATACAGCTGATATTACGGGAAGACATTCTGAGCCTCTAAAATATGGAAATGAAAAAAAGGAAAAAACATAATTATATGCTATAGTAATGACGTTAATATTAAAAAAACATACTTTCTCTACATACAAAGAGAAAGGTAAGGATATTCAAAATAAACTATGATATCATAGTTTATCTGTGAAACTGAAATATATACACCGATCTTGACCCTGTATTTGATAATGACCTCTATAGGCGCTCTACTAGCCTGTTTAAGTAGCAAGGAAAAAGCCGCTATTCGAAATATAGAGAAAAATCTCTACAAGAGTAACGCTGCTGAAGTAGCCATTACTTTTGATATAGTATACTTGAGAGGGCGCCTGCTTCTCAAGTAATTTAAATTATCCTTATTATCACGAAATTGGCTGCAAGTAATTAAAAGTTCAGAGTTAGGAAAAAGCTGTAATCTTATGAACAAGAGTACCTAGGCAGAAGAAGGCAAGAACAGAAATTAAGTCCCACACGTGCCACTTAAGACCTTGAATCAAATCATTCGCACAAAAATTATTTAATGAAAGATGTAAATAATAAGAAAATATCTACCTTCAGACCATTAAATATTAAGAGCTAGAAATATTTTAGCGGAGATATAAATAATGACAAGCAGTTAGTGAAACACAAATATGATACAATGTTCTATGTAAATAGCTTTCAAATTGGAATACGAAAAAAATTTAAAGTATTACAGTGAAATAAGGCTAAAACAGAGTTTTAAACAGCACCAGCTTTGTTTTTTTAGGTTTTAGAAACTTAAACAAAGTGACTGGATACTGTATTTGTTGTAGAGAATTTCACCGTATTGTACTTCCATAAAGTATGATGGTGTAAAGTACAATGCATATCAGGCTGACCTTGCTTAATGATATAACAGTCCTGATTCTTAACCATTCAGTATAATAAAAATCATAAAACACTTTTCGTATACTGCCTCCTTTTCCGATATATCATGATCAAGGTCTTTCTTATACCTTGATCGTAATAACATCATCTGCTACACGTCCTACGAATCATAAATATACCAGTTATGAAAATAAAAATACTGAAAAAATCGATAGCAAAGACACAAGGAAATAATACTCATATCTATAGTGTTGGTGAATGATACTGCAAAACACTTACACCGAAACTTACGTAAGGAACACCAACTTTTTTAATGATGGGAAAGGCAACGACAAAAACTCATGACGCCTGTTGTTCCTTTTACTGTGCCTCCTTTCATATTCTATTTCTTCCATCTTACTTTCCACCCTCTCCTAACAATTGCTTCATAGCGCAACTGTGAGGTTTTCTTCCTGCCCCACCTTTCAAACCTTTTATACTGTCAATTTTCGACCTTTGGCCTAAATTTTATATTCAATCAAATTTTATAAATGCCACAGAAATGACGTCATATACCAAGCTTGATACACTTCTGTTGAAATATGCCTGCTTATGTTTTTACTTAAACATATCTGTTTACTGAAAAGTAATGGCTGTATTTTAAATGGTGCTCAAGGCGAAACAACACTCTAAGTCATTCAGCCGCTTGAACCCTCTTGCGGTAAACTTAAAAATCGACTGACCACTTTTTTTTTTTTTCTATTAGACAAGGACCATAGGAAGTGCAACCTAATGCTCTAATCCAGTTCAGGCTGGAAGAAGAAGAAGGAGAAGAAGATTGACAAGAAGAAGAAGAAGACTGACAAGAAGAAGACTGACAAGGAGAAGAAGAAGACTGAAAAGGAGAAGAAGATGAAAAAGACTGAAAAGGAGAAGAAGAAGAAGAAGAAGAAGAGGAAGAAGACTGACAAGGAGAAGAAGAAGATTGACAAGGAGAAGAAAAGAAGAAGAAGACTGACAGGGAAAAGAAGAAGAAGAAAGACTGACAAGGAGAAGAAGAAGAAGAAAAAGAAGAAGAAGAAGAAGAAGAAGACTGACAGGGGGAAGAAACAGGCGTCTGACCAGGACTCGACAGACTCACCACTTGACGGAACAAATTTGATAAAACGAGAAATATACAGGTGATTTTGAAGGGGATTCCACAGCTTGGATATGAGACAATGTTAGCAATGCTGAGTTTCAAGGAATAATTGTCGAAAATGATGGGATGGTTCGCCTGAAAGCTGAGGATATTTTTTTCTTCATATACTCGAAAAGATATGATACCAAAAGCATTTTACAAAACACGAAACTTTATAGAATTAGAGATAGATAAAGCAAGAATTAAGAACCAGAAATAATAACCAAGAATTAAGAACCAGAAATAATAACTAAAAATTAAGAACCAGAAATAATGCTGACTCCAAACTGTATCCCATTCCAGTGTCAAACTTCCAACCCTTTAAACAACAGCAAAACCAAACCCCTATATATTTTCTCTGTTTATTAGGAAGTGTTCATATCTACCCCCATATTATGCAGCTACACGTAGGTAACCAGTCTTGCAAGAGCACTCAAATGCCTGGTGAATACATATTATTGGACGGCAATTCAAAACACGATGAGAGCTGAATTATTAAATTTTCCTGTGCCTAGAGGTGGCAAAAATATCTCACATAATGTACATGGGTTCCGATCAAAATCCCGAAGCTTAAAATCCCGAATGTCAAAATTCCTAAACTTAAAACCCCGAATGAATTAAAATCCTGAATTATCAAAATCCCGAATCTTAAAATCCCGAATTATCATAATCCCAGTAAATTATCCATTTGTCTTAACCATCTCTCTCTCCCTCTCTTGTACGAGCTTGGGGCAATTACCATTTTAGGCTTCTTGTAACGATGTCTTTTAGTTTAGTCTGTTCCTGTGTTATCATAAAGTCACTTCTCCATTGTGGTCTACAAAATACTAAAAGCGTAAAGCCCATAACAACAATGGAAGAGATCTGTGAAATTGTTCCTTCGCAAAAAGGTTTTAATAATTTAAATGCACATTTGATGGTGAAAGAGAAAAGTTTAAACAATAGATACTACTGGTGTTGTGAAAGTAGGAAACTGCTTAATTGCAAAGGCCGAGCAATAACCATATTTTCAAATGGACAACATATTCTTAAAAAAAACTGTAGACCACAACCATTCACCCAATGCAAGTGCAGCGAACGTTTCGAAGATCATAGGTGAAGTAAAAAACCAAGCTAAAAACACAAAAGATGCCCCATGTCAGATTATACAATCGTGTACAACCACTGCTAACCCGGAAATTGTTCCATGTTTGCCATCAAAATATGCACTTCGTCAAGAGATTAAAAGAATTATCTTCCAGAACCAAAGACTATTATTGATATAGAAGTTCCTCTGGTGCTGCAAAAAACATTAAATGCTGAATTGTTTTTAGTGAAGGATTCGACTCTAGAAGGAGAGAGACTTCTAATGTTTACCACTAAAGCTAGTGTAGAGAAACTAGCACATGCTTCAATGTGGATCCTGGACGGAACCTTCAAAACTGTCCCCACAATTTTTTATCAACTTGACACAATTCATGCCCCTGTTTGCTCAGATACCTCTAGAACATATCCGCTAGTATATATTCTAATGACAGGAAAAAGTGAGTCACTTTATAAACGGTTATTTGAAGATTTGGTAGACTTTGCAGACGAGAATGGATTGTGTTTATACCCTCGAATCATAATGACAGATCAAGAGTTAAGTGTAATCAAAGCCACAAAAAGTGAATTTGAAGCGGTTACCGATAAAGCTTGTTTTTTCCACTTTGGCCGGTGCATTTGGCGCAGACTTCAGTCAAGTGGATTGGCTATACAATATGGTAACGACGAAAATTTCAGTCTAAAACTACGTCATTTGTTTGCATTAGCATTCCTTCCATCTGCTGAAATACCAGGAGCTTTCGATGAACTGAAACTGCATCTGCCTGATGAAGCTCATGAAGTTGTCGATTGGTTTGAAACTAATTATGTGCATGGCAGAATAAGAAAATATCTGCGCAACGGTGTAGCTGTTCGATCGCCTCCATTGTTTCCACCAAATTTGTGGTCTCTATATGAATGCTTCCAAAGTGGATTTCGTCGTACCCAGAACAATGTCGAAGCATGGCACAGGCGATGGGAAAATTTAGTAGGCAATGTGCATGTCGGTGTTTATCGCATAATTAGTGAGTTTCAAAAAGAATGTGAACGCATTCTGCGAGGCGAGTCTTGTCCAAAAAGAAAAAAATGTGTTATCCGTCGTGAAGAAAGGATACAAAATATAGTTAACGGTCGTGAAAACCGACCAGATCTTATGAACTATCTTCCGGCTATTGCTCATAATCTTTCATTTTAAAATATTTCCATATTCTAGTTTTAAATGTTTTAATGTATTCTCAATGATTCAAATACTGTTCTGTAAAGGTGTTGAAATAAAGGTATTTCTTCTTTTTCTTTTTTGTTTTAAGTTTCCCCACAAAGTTAATCCTTTAATGATGTCGGACAAATCCCTGGTTTCCTTGCATATGGGACAATTGCTGGTAATTTCAGACAAACGAATATATGAAAAGAGAGAGAGAGAGAGAGAGAGAGAGAGAGAGAGAGAGCTGGCAATGGCCTACAAAAAAAAATAAAATAAAATAAAGCCATATTCAGTAAAATACTGAATAAGAAGATAGAACGAATAACAAATACTAAGTAAAATTTGTACAGGGTGTGTAAGGGGTATGTAATTTAAATTATAAAATATACTGTAAATCACCTAGATAGATAGGGAATTACACAAAAAAGAGAGAGAAAAAAAAGAGAGAAAAGAAAGAAAGAATAAAAAAAAGAGAGAAAAAAACTTAAGGAATGGAGAATGGCTAGAGTTTTCGGGATTCTGATCTTTCGGGAACCTAAATTTGTTCGGGATTCTGATAATTTCAGATTTTAATCACATTCGGTTTTTCGGATTTTTCTTAAGTTTCGTTTGGGATTTTGACATTCAGGATTTTAAGATTCGGGAATATGAACCAAACCCAATGTACATATGTGTGTGTGTGTGTGTGTGTGTTGATCATAGTAAACTTTGTGCTGATCACAGTGAACTGCAGAACTTTATCAAATCTAAATCCTTAAAGGTATTTTTGTTAACTACTTAAACAGGTTAAAAAAAAAAACTCTGATAGGTGAGAGGTCACTATTTTGATTGAAATTAAGTCCGGAAAAACCAGTAGTGAAGATATTAACACACGTTCCTTGCACTATTTACATACACTATATATATATATATATATATATATATATATATATATATACACATATATATACATATATATATATATATAATATATATAACACTATAAATACAGTAAACACACACACACATATATATATATATATATATATATGTATGTATGTATGTGTGTATAGATATTAAAATATACGTCCCTTGCACTATTCACATACACTATACATCACACATATAGATAATATATAGTATGCATGTATATATATATATAAAATATCTACTTGTGTGTGCATAACTACATGGCATGTACACACACAAAAGGAAATGTTATATATAATTGTGTGTACGTAGACCACTGCAAGGGTAGATTCTATAGTAATGTTGTGTGGACCATTACATCGTCGTGACATTTACCTTCTCCCTTCCGGAAAATAACCGGGACGGGGTACCTACAAATTAAGGTACGGTGTACCTACAAATTCAGGTAACGTCCAGTTCAAATACCTGTTTTCAGTAGCAAGTCTCGGCCAAGTTTTTAATGCTCAGTCGCTTAGACGAAAGCACTTGCATGCTTTACGACCAGTTGATAAAAAAAAAAAAAAATTAAAAGTCGAAAGCTACGAAGGCCAACGGCAGCATCCGCATCGTATATAAGATGCTCGTCTGCTCACAGATCACATCACTCTCCTTCAACGGTCGAGACTGCAAAGGTAACAATCTTGTTAAGGGAAATGTACAGCAATAATTATTTACCACTTTGTTCAATCTCTCAAGTACTTAACAGTGAGGGAATGTACTAAATCTCTGAATTTCACGTGTCTCGTTGAGTCCCAACAGACTTCTATGTATTTCTTTCGGAATACATAGATCATACTGCTTTATCAAATCGTATAAGAAAGGCATCCTTAAAAGGACTTTTCCCATTTCCTTTCAGATGATGAAGTTCCTGTGGTTGCTGATTGTGGTCGTGGCCCTCGTGGCTGCCGACGATAGCAGCGACGACGACAACGCTGACGGAGTCCAGGGGCGCACTGGCGCTGCTGCTGGAGCCTCTGGGGACAAGAGGTTCTTCGGACTCGGTGGCCTGCCCATTGGAGGAGGATTCGGATTCCAGGGGGGACTGGGATTCGGAGGGGGACTTGGAGGTGGTTTTGGCCTCGGAGGGGGACTTGGAGGTGGATTCCCCATCGGAGGGGGACTTGGTGGACTTGGCGTCGGTTGCCGCTACTGGTGCCCAGCCATCTACGGTCAATACCTCTGCTGCGACCATCTCAACCCAAACAACTTCCTGTAGAAGACCTTCGAAACGATTATTTAACCGAAAAAAGGTAGAAAGAAAGTCATAAAAAAGAAATACTTTCGCTATGGAACACCATCCACGATTCGAGTCCGTCGTTTTCTCAAAAATGTTCTCCAACTGTCCCAGCACCAGGATTAACTTGTGCTGATGAGACGTCCGAATTACTCGTCTTTGGTCTCGACTGTACTATATATCTTCTCTACTTTTGTCCCCCTGTAAAAATGTCCCCTTGTAAAAATTACCCCCCCCTGTAAAAAGATTTCTCGTAATAATTGTACAGAACATCTATAGTATCATTGTACATTCCATTACCGAACTTATGAAATAAATAAGAATTATAAAAAAAATACGTAGTTTTTTTTCAATAGTTGGTATACATTCTACCGAGACGAACTGGTATGACATGCACTTGTTATATGTTGTTTTTTATTTAGCTGGCCCTATGTCAGCACGGGCTCTTGCTCATAGAGCAGGTCGTAAGCATTACAAAATTCCTCTCAAGACACTGTCCGTATATAAAGGAGGAGTGAGTGCAAAGGTAATGAAATACACACACAAATACACACACACACACACACACACATACACACACACACACATATATATATATATATATATATATATATATTATCCTATTATAAACAAAGAGCACATGGATACGATTCGATATTACATATACAAATACATGTTAGAAGTGTACAATTATTAACTGCAGGACACCTACAGCAGGTAGGGCCTCATTTTCGCCAACTGCGACTTGTATCAAAACCGTAAGCTTCGTTAACATTATATGCAGCCTTCGTCTCTTATCAGGCCTTAAAGACAGCACATGGGGAACAATCACGCGGCCAAAACGCATGAACCTCCAGACCATGACTGGTACCAAAACCACAACTATTTCTTTTTAGTCTATTAACCTTCCTTCCGTGGAAATTTTCTAAAGCCCATTCTCGAGTTCAAATCCAATCCTGATAAGGGAAAGACAGACAGTTAAACAAAACAATCGAATTTGCTGTACAGTCTATAATGCTGTATGAAACTCTCAGCCAAGACCTATGAAACTCCCAGCCGGCCGTGGTGGCCTGTGTTGTTGGGTTGCCAGACGTACGATCATGGATAACTTTAACCTTAAAATAATAGGTACTGAGGCTAGAGGGCTGCAACTTGGTATGCTTGATGATTGAAGGGTGGATGATCAACATGCAATTTACAGCACTCTAGCTTCAGTGGTTTCTAAGATCTGAGGGCGGACAGAAAAAGTGCGGACGGACAGACAAAACCATCTCAGTAGTTTTCTTTTACAGAAAAGTAACAAGACAAAACAAAACGATGTCCTTCCAAAAGCAGCAGTAGCGTGATTCGATCTCCCTTTTCGAAAAATCACTGTCAATCACAAGTGTGCCTATATAAACTCCACATGTTAAGACTTGCCGTTGATCACACGTATTTACAGCGCGTACGAGTATACTTATAGAGGTTGATCCCTGAACTGGATTACTGGAAGCAAATCGTACCAACTCGGCCCCCGCCCCCATGGACGTTGAGTACCGTCTAGATCCTAAAAACAGGATATCTTTATTTTGCGTACTTTACCAGCGGCAAAAGACATGAACGTCTTAAATAGGACTACCCTTTGACTTCTCTCCGTACCTTAGGGTGGTGATAGAAGGGGAAATTGCTCGCAAGAAAAATATAAATACTTTGATATACATTTCACTTTATATAGAGGATAACATGTAAAATTCTTACTGAACAATCAAAATAGCTATCTACTTGCTTGTAACATGTTCCCAAAGTGAAAAGATAAAAAAAAAGCAAGGAGTAAAACAAGAACAATTTTAGCAAACTGCTTCAAAATAACTGTTTAGCGGAGAAGAAAATGCATGACCTATTAACCTCTTCATCAAACAGGTCTTGGATGATAATGATGAGGGTGCTCGACAATTACCAGGTAGAATGACATTAAGTGATACAAGGAGCATTAGTTTTTTTTTTTTTTAAACCATTTGATTCAAATGATCTGTTAATCCTTCGTAACTGTTTCCTCTTACTAATGACTGCTATGACCTTCCATAATGTAGCTCTGACTTCCTTTGCTTTATGGTACACCTAAGCATTACTTCCGTTGTTTCTTTGTTTGCCTAAGCTATCGTCATTTACTTTTAACTTTTTTGTATATGCATATATGTATGTACACACATATCCAATAAATATATATATATATATATATATATATATATATATATATATATATATGCACATATATACATAATATATATATGAATGTCTTTTTACTGTAATCCAACCGTATAATATAAAGATAAAAGACCCATAAAACAGTTTTTTAACGTTGCTACCATATATTTCGAGCACATCCTTCTGCGCTCCTGTAAGACATCCTATGTCCATATTTTACCAGTGATCAGGAGCACAGAAGGAAGTGCTCGAAATATATGGTTGCAACGTTAAAATAGTGTTTTATAGACCTTTTATCTTCACACACACACACACACACACACACACACACACACACACACACATATAAAACAGTGAAAATTTTCAAAAGGCAGATCGATATAAACCTGCAGGAAACGTTGGCGTAGAGTTCAATCTTTGACGAATGTTTCTGAATAAAATGAAGGGGAATTATGTTCAGTCTCTCAGACTAAGACCAAATTGGCAATAACATTACAAGAAAAATAAAGACTGACAATATAGTCACAGATATGAGGAAATTGGTTAATGTCATGAAAGCGAGTGAGTTAAGGATGGTTAAGCACGAAAGGCATATCTGCTTAAGAGTGATTAAGTTTGAATGAGTGCGAAAAGAGACTAAACCCAAGTGTTTAGTCAAATCGACCAGCTCATTCTGTTATTATTTTGTTGAATGGACCATGTATGGAAATTAGTTATTTTTGCAAGATATTTGTATTTTGGTTATTGATGTCAGTAAGTCTGCATGGAAGTTGTAATTGATATCAGTATGCATGTCTGTGTGTTGTTTTATGGCTAAATACGAGTAGGTCCTACAATTTAGGGGAGCCAAGTAGCTGATGTTGTGATATTGACTACTTTGTTGCTATGAGATCGTTTTAATCGGTCATGTTAATGCCTCTTTCAGTAGAAATTTATTGCTTTTCATTAATCTTTCGCTACCTTCATTTCCTGTCTTTATATTTATTTCCTAGTTTTTTTTATCGTTTTGTGTCCCATATTTTTTTATTATTACATTTTTAGCCTTCATTATACGAAAACCGATTTACCGAAAGTTTAATTTGCCCTCCCACCCCCCCACCCCTCCCGTCAACAGATATGTTTGAAAAATGTTGAAATTTACGATTCCAATCGCTTTTTTGGTCAACCTCAAACTTTGTAGAAGCGAATATATAAAGTAAAGTAAATAAATATAAAAAAACAAATATATATATATATATATATATAATACACACACACACAAATATATATATATATATATAGTATATATACACACACAGATATATATATCTATAATATATATATTATATATATATAATATTATATTATATTAATATATATATATATTACAAGTAATCTTCTTGGGCACGATGATATGTTAATTCAATTGTATTCCACATAGGAAAATGAAAAGTTTTTCTTAGAAAATGCCCAATAGTTTCGTCCTCCAATGGACCTCTCCTTGGAGCGTTTGTAAACTTTATCCCATTTCCTTTATTTATATATATATATATATATATATATATATATATATATATATATATATATATATATGTATATATATATATATATATGTATATATACATATACTTATTAGTGGATGTCTTATCAAAACAGCGACCCCTACAAGGGATTAAGCTATGAAGAGGAAGATGAGGGAGGTCGTGGAAACTCAGTGGTATCACCAACGACTTGCGCTGTGCAGGTCCCAAGATTAATTAAACCGTGCTCAGATCTGACAGATTTCCACTGAAACAGTGATTTAACCTCCCTACGACCTGGGAGCTGAGTGGTACGCTATTTAGGTTAACGACTCCTGGCGCCTAGTTCAAGTCCAGATACTGATGGCAAGGGCAGCAGCTTCGGCTGGCGTCGAGAAAAAGGGGGTGGGGTTAGCCGCCTCATCCCTAAAAATCTTACAGAGAAAACCGGAAGGCTGTGCCCTTCTGCTAATTTTACCTAATGGGTGGAAAAGGGAGTATGTTGAGTATCTGACTATAAACAAATTATATATATATATATATATATATATATATATATATATATATATATATATATATATATATATATTATGAATAACTTGATCACGATATGTATATATGTGTGTGTGTGTGTGTGTGAGTGTGTGTGTGTGTGTAAGTATGTATGTATGTATTATGTACATAAACATATAAGATGACTTGAGATATTTTTCACGTTTTGCATTAACTTTCTATAAATCTTCCAAAATTCTGAAAATAGGAGTTAAAATAAAATCATATCAGTCTTTCGAATTTATTTTATATACATTCTGTACAATACTTACAAGAAGACTTTTTACAAGAAGAAAATAAGCAAGAAGATAGTAAAAAAAAGAGGATGGGGAGAAACATATCCTACAGTTGTGACTAGGAGAGAGGATCCTTTCAACTGCGATGAAATTGTGATTCCAGCAGAGAGCCGAAACAATTTAATCGAAACAATTACAACACTTTCAATGGAATACATTTCCTGGAATCTAATTATGGAAGTATTAATGCGAGAGATTTTTCGATGAAGCTAGAGGGGAAAGACGCAAGAATCTGAGTCCATTACTGGAAGCACAGTTCTATCTGGACCGTGACTGGAAGAAACCTCAGGACTTGACTAAAGATGACGACGTAATCTTTACTTTGAGCTTGGTCCTCTCGGTCTCACAGGTATGTCAAAAGGATGATTCCTCAAGAAGTTTTCATTGTACTTTTCATAAGGGAATTAATTTCTTGTCATCTCCTGGGTGAAAGGGAGACTATTTTTTTCCTCTCTCTCTCTCTACAGGAAGTTGTTGGGGTTGAGATGGTCGCAGCAGAGGTACTGACCGTAGATGGCCGGGCACCAGTAGCGGCAACCGACGCCAAGTCCACCAAGTCCCCCTCCGATGGGGAATCCACCTCCAAGTCCTCCTCCGAGGCCAAATCCACCTCCAAGTCCCCCTCCGAATCCCAGTCCCCCCTGGAATCCGAATCCTCCTCCAATGGGCAGGCCGCCGAGTCCGAAGAACCTCTTGTCCCCAGAGGCTCCAGCAGCAGCGCCAGTGCGCCCCTGGACTCCGTCAGCGTTGTCGTCGTCGCTGCTATCGTCGGCAGCCACGAAGGCCACGACCACAATCAGCAACCACAGGAACTTCATCATCTGAAAGTGAGAAAATGAGATTTACCTCATAATGACTAATTTAGGAATTGACTCGCGGAAAAAACCTTGTATCAGCGATCACATATAATACTGAGAGTGCTTTAGTGCCAAAGTGATTGCCAAGGAGGAAGTGGTCACCTCTGCAGTCACAACCGTTGATTAAGAAGGAGTGATGTGATGATTGGAGCACGATGGGGCTCTTATATACGGCGGAGGTTTCCGCAGTTGACCTTCGAAGTGATTTCGACCATTATCTTAAATGAAAGAAAAAAAGCTACTCTGGTCAACTGCTTTGTCTCGAATGTGGGCTTCCAAGTTCATGTAAGTTGCTTGGAGAGAGAGAGAGAGAGAGAGAGAGAGAGAGAGAGAGAGAGAGAGAGAGAGAGAGAGAGAGAACTACTTTTGTCAACTGTCTTGTCTCGAATGTGGGCTTCCAAAGTTCATGTAAGTTGCTTGAAAAGAAGAAAGAGAGAGAGAGAGAGAGAGAGAGAGAGAGAGAGAGAGAGAGAGAGAGAGAGAGAGAGAGAGAGAGAGAGAGAGAGAGAGAGAGAGAGAGAGAGAGAGAGAGAGAGAGAGTAATGAGGAGACTTTATTTGTTCAAATAGTTGCAGTAAATAGGTCAATTCGTATTATTTTTTCAAAGTTATTTCATCAGAGGCTATGCACATGAGCTTGGACTGTGAAGACAAAAATCTCCAAGTATGGTAAGAACCGATTCATAGTTAGAGATAAATGAACCCTCCATACTCTCGTAATCGAAGTCAGTTTCCAAATTAATTTTCAAAAATTATTATTCTTGCATTTTAAAAGCAGCCAACACTTTTCTTAAAAATACACTGGTTCTTTGCTGACCTGATTATTACGTTGTGACAAAAAAATACATTTGTCAATTAAGAAAAATTTCCCTGTAGAGTTTGTATTCCGACCACCAGATTTTATGCTTATTATTTCAATTCAATACGTATTTTTGTACTCGTGGGCATTTGAATTGTTATATGAAAGACCGACAAACTTTCGCCTTCCCAAAGCCAGGATAACCGAGGACGATTAGAGGTCATGTTTGGACAAAAATTAAAACTGTAAAAATACAAAAATCACACATTGTTCTTACACGGGTTCATTCTGCGGGTTACCACAAGAAAATCCACATAAAATTTCCAGTTCTTAAATTAACATAAATGATTTTCATTGGCTACACGCCAAAAACTGGGTGAGCAAATCCAGCTGCTTAATGGATAAAAGTAAATAATGATGAATATATGAGTCAAATGATACATGTATAATTAAAAATTATTATAGCTAACACGACAAGGACTTCCTATTCCTCGGTAAACATCAAATCATCGATATGTATGATAAATTTAGCAACTGCAATCATTGTAGCGATAGATTTAATACAATCAAGCACTAATTTTCAACTGCTTCTTTTATCCCCTCAAGATGTCATGTAGGTTTGTATGTATCCAAAAGGCGCCCGACTTTTCATATATTGTTCCTCATTTAATTTACCATCTGAAAAACGACGCTGACAGTAAAAATGACTAAACTACATGCATCCTAAAGCATTTTTCAATTTCCTTACTGATAAGTCGTCACTTTTCAAAACTTCTGATAAAAACGCGGTCGCTGCTTTTTTCCTCCAAAGGTAGAATACCTTTGAACTCCACTGTTATGACCAGTTAACTGCCATGAGCACCAAACTCATGGGATCTATTCCAAGAGTCATTAACTTTACCCTCCCCCCCTTCATCTAACCTTGCTGGAACCACACAGACTCAAAATCAAACCAATTCCAAATTGACAATTTATTCCCGATGTTTATCTCGCATTGTTTGGACGCCTCACAAGATAAAGACCACACATACCGTAGAAGCTCAATACTTAAAGAGCAAATTTCAATTATTTCACTGACTACAAGTTCATCGCAACACTTTGCGTTCGCATACGAAGGTTAACTTCCTTAATCCTCAGTTACTTTTTATCATCCCTAAGGCAGAGTACAAGTACTTGTATATTACGTTGTTCTTCACCATGCTGGAGGGGGCATGTTTTTCATTTCCTTTACATGTGTGCCTAAACTAATTCAATCATCAGATTACGGGCAAAGTTTCTAGAATACGAAGTAAGCTCATATCAAGGCTCTGAGTCAAGGGAAAGCAGCAGACAGTAAAAAAAAGAAAAAGAAAAAAAAAACTTGGATTAAGAGTAAAGTCTAACCCTGGGTCACGTCAGAGGTTTTATACTTTTCTGGTAGTCTTTAATAATCTTGAAAACAAGTACTGTATGAAAATCATTACAATTTGCAATAATTCCAGAGAAAGACTATGGCAAACTCTTTAAACGTAAACAAAATTAATCAAACCACATGCGTTTGTAAGTTAACTTTTTTTTAACTGCGATGGCTTGCGAATATCTGCCTAATGTTCCCTTTAATACCCATAGCACATTCCTACAGACTTCTCTGAAAATGGTAAAGTGATCTGTAATGCACTCGCTTTCTGTGATAGTGCCTCCGCAAGAAAAACCTTTTGGCATTTATATCTGTAAAACTCGGTTGTGTTCCAGTCAATCTTTCATTTACTGTGACTAAATAAATCAGCGGACTTCGAGCATCTTCATATTCTGCTAAATACAACTAACAGTTCAACTATGTATAATATTCGTAATATATCAGTACATCCATAATGATGTACTAGACTCCTTATTTCTTGCCGATTCTATATTTCATATAAAAATATCACTTCTATTTAGAGAAATTACGACATATTGACTCTATTTTTCAAGAAATTACGACATATTAGCTCTTATTTTTCCAGACAACCCACCTATAAAACTGTAGCAAAAACATGTAAAAATGGCAGTGCTTCTTATTTTGGAAGTAATGGAGGTGAAGGAAACTAATCAAAAGAGCTCTCTTCTGAATTCACAGTTTCTACACAGGCATAGTAGTAGGAAATTTGAAGCCCTAAACTGACACGTACCGCATCACCGGGAAAAGGTCGAATCAGTCAAGCGACTCTGGGTCGTCGAATCACCTGGTCAAGCAGCTCTCGAGGGAAATGTCAAAAGTAGTATTTGCACAGCTGAAGAGAAGTGACTATGCATCTAATTTAAATTGCTTAACTAAAGCCCATATAAAAGTAAGACCCAAAAATATAAGAGAGGGAGGGCTTTTGTTTATTTGTTTGTATGGTGCTTTTACGTTGCATGGAACCAGTGGTTATTCAGCAACGGGACCAACGGCTTTACGTGACTTCCGAACCACGTCGACAGTGAACGTCTATCACCAGAAATGCACATCTCTGGCCCCTCAATGGAATGCCCGAGAATTGAACTCGCGGCCAACGAGGTGGCAGGTCAAGACCATACCGTTCACGCCACTGAGGCGCTGGGAGGGCTTTTGTTTTAGCTTTATAAAGATATCAAGTAAAAGAACTGTCTAAAAGAGATAAAAAAAAAGACAAATGTAAAAATGGAGAGGATCCACAGAGATATGGTTAATCTGATTTTGAAAGGAAGGGCAAAATGCAAATGATATAGCCAGCTTTTTAAGACAAGACATAACCCAGCCAGGGACCCAGTTCATAAAAGATATTTAATTTATTTCTCTCCCATTAAATAAAATTATCTGTTGAGCTTTCAGCTTCCAGACACTCAAATAACAAATAAAAACTACACACAGACAGCAGATGAGGCTTCCATTCATATGAATTCTGAAACACTTCAAAATGATACTTAGAAAACTTTTAAATAATCAAGGTTTAAAAAATAACACATCGCAATCGACTTAAGACATATTTATTGTTGGTTTTGGCAGTTTTGTTAAGTTATTAGTTTTTGTACAATACTTACAAGAATCTGTACACTATTTATAAGGATGTCTAATTACAAGTGGCAGGGTCACTTATAACACAACTAAGGGCGCCTTAGCGACGTCCAAACCCGAGAGGGGGCTTGCACACGTGCTGCTGCAGACAGGTGTCGAAGCAGCACTTGTCAACACCACCGCAGGCACCATCGTTGGAGCAGGGTGCTGGTGGGAGGAAGTTCCTTACGGGTGGACAGAGGGGGCGGACGGGAGGGCAGAATCCTGGTTTGACTACTCCTACAAGGCTCTGGGGTTCGTGGGCGCTCTCGCAGCAGTAGGCCTGACCCTGGGGAGTCCTGCACCAGTAGCGGCAGTCACTTGGGATGCTTGGGGGCCTGACGGCGCCGATACCACCGATACCTCCAATGCCACCAAGCCCACCAAGAGCACCCAAACCAGCACCGATTCCTCCTAGTCCTCCTAATCCTCCAAGTCCTCCAACGGGACCGATTCCACCACCGAAACCACCGCTAAAACCACCGCTAAATCCACCGCCAAAACCGCCGCCGAAGCCGTCGTCGAAGAATTTCTGGGAGCCTGGACGACCTCGCCCTGTGCGGCCTTCGACGCCGCTGGCACCAGCGTCGTCGTCCCCATGATCATCATCAGACTGAGAAGGGGAGCTGCTATCGTCTGCAGCCACAAGGGCCAAGACGGCAATCAGCAACCACAGGTACTTCATCTGAAAAATAAAAAAAAAAATATTTAGCTGCAGGATCGTGGCGTTGTGACTTCGCTAATAATAGCGGACAACTGTCTTTGAGAAGTGTTATAAAACCTCGTGTCTTACAAAGGCTTCAGTAAAGAATAGACTTAGAAAAGAATGTTACCTTCTCAAGTCACCGTCTCAGTCGAACCCGTCCAAGGAAAATGATGGTGTGCCTTGGGTTATCACGCCTTATATATCAAACTGCTTTCGTTGCTGGCCTTGCAAAGTGGTTGCAGAAGCAATATTTGCCTTGCATCGAACTAGACGATTAAAAGAGACAACGGATAAAAACTAGTTGCTGTCCGTCTTCGGCAATGAAAGCAAAAGTTCACTCAGCTTTCTTCCAGTTTTTGCAAAAGCACGATACACTCCAAAAGAATAAAAAGGTGCCCTCATTAAGCTTCCTGTTCTATTTGTGCCATCTGAATGCCCCTGCAACATGACTAATAGGGCAAAATAAAAGTTGATATCATTACTTGCTTGATCAATCAGGACGCCGATGGGAAGGGCAACACATTATCTAGCAAAGACCTAAAAATTGTAGAAAAAAAAAAAAAAAAAAAAAAAGAGGACTAAACACTAACTTTAATCGGCAATTACATAAAAAAAATTCGTTGATTTTTAATTCCCTCACTGGAAATTAACGATGAACTGTAACCATCAATTTTACAACAAAACGACAACACAAATAAAAAATACCACTACTGAAACCTTCAAAAACCTATGTTAACTATATACAACAGAGAGAGAGAGATGAGAG
>NC_087202.1:77566192-77631192 GCF_015104395.2 Macrobrachium nipponense | reverse complement strand
TAGGAATTTCTAAAAACCTTTCATCATAAGGTAATTTTAGAATATTATGCTTATCAAATTAAAGTTTATCATTAGTTACATAAAATGTTTTTATAGCTCTTTTCCATGCCACATCAACAAAAGTCCTTGGGTGTTTAAGTTTCATTGCAATATCATTAATAGTTTTAATCTCAGCGTCAATAAACTGCGGCTACAGATACGTAAAGCCCTTAGGAACATCACAAAAAAACAGAGAATTTAACATTTTGATGGTGATTGGAGTAGTAATGAACAAAAGTGGCAATGTTAGTTGATTTCCGAAACACTGAAAAGGTGAAATTTCAATCATTTCTATAGACAGTTACATCAAGTGATTCAAATTACAATTTCTTTCTTCCTCTACAGTAAATTTTATAGGAGGGACTAAATTATTGAGATTAATAAGGAACTCCTGGAGATTTTCGTGAACTGGCCAAATACAGAAAATATCATCCATATACCTAAACCATAGAACTTTCTGTGGCAAAATTCTTGGTAAGAGTTTTGTCTCAAAAAATTCCTTGGGCCGGGTTTACCTGTCAGTCTCCTTGTCAGTTCATCGAAACTGACGTTAAAACGTACGTGTGGACCGCAGTTTGTGGGCGGAGTCAGTCCACTCAGCAAAACTGATGAACTGATGGAATTACCTAAAGTTCTTTCGACCAACTGACAGATGATCGCACGTATGGACGGATAACCAACGATTTTATGACAGTTCGCCGCCGGATTTCGTCTGGGAAGGATCTCAGCCGCTCAGACTACAATATGAACAAACTATATATATAGGCCTAATTCATTTCGTTGTTAGACCATGCGGTGATATTTGTAGACCGTTGCCAGTCCAAATCTTATGATAAATATGAGAAAAAAAATATTTCCATGTGATAGAAAATTTGGTAAAGGGCTACACCAGCGTCCTGCCTTTTTATGAAAGGTGTCACTAGTGAAAATAGGCTTCACGTTCTATTTCATGAATAAATGAACCAGCCCCCAGGTCTAATTTAGCCCGATATACTAATATTGTATGAGAATAGACATCTCTCTTTAATAGGAAATATTTAGCCCGTACTCTGTTATGCCTTTTTGTTTCTTTCATATTTTGAAGTGAATTGCCACAGCAGCAGTTAGTCTTTGTAGCTCTACATCGTTATCACCCAGCGGAGTTTCCATCCCATAAGGAACAAGCCCACCACAGGGTACACTGAATGGAAATTCAAGCTTCCAAAGAATATTCTGCCATTCATAAGAAAGAAGTAATAACAGAAGGTAATGAGAAATACAAAATGAAAAGATCGCTAATCAGAGAGAGAGAGAGAGGAAGGAGAGGGAGAGAGGAGAGATAGGAGGGAGAGGAGGGGAGCGACGAGAGAGAGAGAGAGAGA
The DNA here is from genome assembly GCF_015104395.2 of Macrobrachium nipponense. Lineage (NCBI taxonomy): Eukaryota > Metazoa > Arthropoda > Malacostraca > Decapoda > Palaemonidae > Macrobrachium > Macrobrachium nipponense. The sequence continues at coordinate 77,629,792 of NC_087202.1, read as the reverse complement.
GAGAGAGAGTGAGTTTCATTAGCGACTTGTTTGTGATGGTTAATTTTTCAAAGTAATTTTCACATAAAATTTACAATTGTTAACAAATGTCCCCCTACTCAAATCATTCTTCAATTTAATGCCTGCAGACGGGTTCGTCTGGAACAAGTATGCGCATACAAATACAAACATACGCACGCATACACACATGAGCGAATCATTATACCATTCTACCATCTTTCTTCGTAACTAGAGTGAATGTCACTTTCAAATTATCACAGGAAATAGCAACGCTGTCAGCTCATACTGAGACAACGAAATGAAGTTGAAAACCAGATGTTCATTAGGCAGAAATCTTACGTTGACTTCCAGATCTCTGTTAAAGGTAGAAACGATGGTGAATTAACTTTGCTTGGAGGAAAACTAGATGGTTAAGCGTACAATGACAATGACTCGGACTATTACCCTACAAGGCTGAAGCATGAAAAGGGGTACAGACGTAGCCTATTCTCCCCTATTAGGAAATTATTGTCAGCAGTTTTTAATGGTGAATGTGAATAAAACAGAGGTGTTGCTGAGCAGTAGGGAAGATAGAGAATAGTAATACAAGAAAGAAGAGACTCGACTGTAAAACAGGTAGAAAATTTTAAGTACTTGGGATCTAATTTAAACCAAGAGGGAGGATGTGAGGCCGAAGTTCACAGTAGGATAAAAGGTGCATGGGGGAAGTGGAGAAAGGTAGCTGGAGAAGTATGTGATAAGAAAATACCAATCAAGCAAAAAGTCAAGATATATAACACAGTGATAAGATCAGTGCTAATGTAAGGAGCAGAAACATGGGCTCTAAGAAGAAAAGAGGAAGTAAAGCTTGAGAGAGTAGAGATGAGAATGCTGAGTGGATTATGGGAATGTTATTGCATGAGAGATATTAGAAAATGATGAAAAAGGAAGAAGGGAAGGCTTAGTAAGATTACACAAGTGATAAGAGAGACACGATTGATATGGTATGGCAGTGGCGGATCTAAAAGTCTTACATTATATATATATATATATATATATATATATATATATATATATATATATGTGTGTGTGTGTGTGTGTGTGTGTGTGTATATATATATATATAATATATATATGTGTGTGTGTATGTGTGTATATATATATATATATATATATATATATATATATATATATATATATATATATATATATATATATCCTAAGTGCTTACCCGCCGGGGTCCCATCTCAGGCGCCCCGACCCAGTCACCTCCTCGCCGGGGTCCCCACCCCTGGCAGCCCGACCCAGTCACCTCCCTGCCAGGGGCCCCAGACCTAGTGGCCCTATCTGGTCACCCGGTGGCGCTCCCTGCCAGGGACCCGAGACCTAGTGGGGGGCGGCGTTTAGTCCTAGCCCCTCGGGGATCAAAGATATCGTTTATTAATATAAATTGTCGACCACACAATATAAAAAGGGGGTATGTAATACCTTGAGCCCCTTAGGGGCCAGTACTAAACACGGCGTCCCATTGAGCTTCCGCCATGTTTAGGGTACTATAGTAGATTCACATCAACCGTGCCTCTGATGTCTAGGCCAGTCGTTTACGACGCTCCTGATTGGCTGTTGATAAGCCAATAACAGGGCTGGAAACTCTCAGTCTTTCTCGAAAGTTCACAAAGGCAGGATGTATGTTCCACCTCTCTTGAGAGATACGTCTTTCAAAAGTGCCCACCTGCCTATGTGAACTCTCTCGAGAGACTGAGAGTTTCCAGCCTGTGACTGGCTTATCAACAGCCAATCAGAAGCGGACCTAGACATCAGACGCATGGTTAATTTGAATATACTATAGCACCTCAGAGCAGGTGACCAGTAGATAACAAGCCAAAGTTGCACCCAATATTCTTTGAGAAAAGCTGGAGCAGAAAATGACGTTTTCGTAAAAGAAACATCCCATCTTTATATCCTAATAAAACGAGACGACCACTCAGTCATCCGGGATGCTCTAAAACTCTTGAGTAAGTTATCAATGGCTACACAGTTTACGAAACATAATCGCACATAAACTTCTGAAAAGGCGTCCAACTATATTTTCTAGTGGACAATCCAGGTCTACAAGGAGTGATTTTGAGACAATAGTGCTAACTGTTTAACATATCGCTATGGTGTTAATCTGTTTGTTTGTTTCTATGGTGTTTTTACGTTGCATGGAACCAGTGGTTATTCAGCAACGGGACCAACGGTCTTCACTTGATGTCCGAACTACGCCGAGAGTGAACTTCTATCACCAGAAATACACATCTCTCACTCTTCAATGGAATGCCCGAGAATCGAATTCGCGGCCACCGAGGTGGCACGCCAACACCATACTGACCACGCCACTGAGGCGCTTATGGTGTTAATCTGTGTATGCAAAACAGTGTGATAAAATACTTTTTTAATGAAATCCATATTTTGCTTACTTGACAAGGCGAAGGTTGGTTTAAAAATTGTTTTAAATGGCCACTTTTCCTTAATAAATATGAGAAAGATAATTTACAACACTATAAGTGGACAATTACCCGACTTACTATAATTATTCAAACTGCAAATATGCATCGCAAAAATCCACAAGGAAATTACGTCTATACTGTGGAATTCCTGACTTCCTGAATCATTTAGCTTTTCTCAAAAGGCAAGACGAAGTGAAGAACAAGCTGGTTTGGTTACATAATCGCCTACCGATTCGGTAGTCCGAAGTTCGATTCTCCGTTCTGCCTACGTGGAACCAGAGGAAATTATTTCTGGTGATCAGAAATGAATTTCTCGATATAATGTGGTTCGGATTCCACAATAAGCTGTAGGTCCCGTTGCTAATTAACCAATTGGTCCCTTGCAACGTCAAAAATATCTAATCCTCCAGGCCAGCCCTAGGAGAGCTATTAATCAGCTCAGTGATCTGGTTAAACTAAGATATACTTAACGTTTTAGAACATTCATGCCAGTGTTGGTCTTACCACTATTGAAGAAAAAAAAAATCGTGTGCGTCAGGCTGCGAAAATATGTGAACTAAATTGATTGACCAAAAAAGCTTTAAATGCCTTCCTTTTTCTTCTTCGCCTCACTTCTATTTATTTAAAATGTTTCAGTTCTTTCTTTTCAGCTTGACTTTCTATCGTTTCTTTTATTAGCAATTTCTTATTTCCACGCCTCTTCAGAAGAATTTTTTTCATGTTATTTAGGAATATAAGTTTTTTTTTTTTTTTTAAGACAATACCAAACAGCCGGAACTTTCTTTCAAGAAAAGCACTTATCGCTCCCTTTGAGAGAGACGCCGCTAAAGAAAAAATGGACTACTTTCATCCTTTCTCTCACCGTCCATTGATTTTCTCTTTCATTTGTTGTTTCCTTGACGCTTGGTCTTAATTTGACATTAGTTAGTCTCTCGTACCGACTACCTTGTTACATCTGAGAGAGAGAGAGAGAGAGAGAAAAAGAGAGAGACGAGAGACGAGAGAGAGAGAGAGAGAGAGAGAGAGAGAGAGAGAGTTTCAATAATTTAATCATACCTTTTGATCCTTCTTGTTGTAAACGGTTTAAACTAGTAATTCTCATTTTCGGTAATCATAAAAAAATAGCGTTAAAAAGGAGTGGATTCAGACCAATTTAAAGGCAAAATTATGTTTCATACCATGATTATTCGAACAGTACTTACAATATGTACACTTCAATCATAATCCTAAGCACTCACATCAAGATATTTTCACAATGGTGCTCACAAATTACGAACGAGGGTATCGTTCTACTACAAATCTGTTAACGGCCAAAGCCCTGAGGAGGCTTGCAAACGTGCTCTTGCAAGCAGGTGTCGAAGCAGCACTTGTCAACGCCGCCGCAGGACCCATCGTTGGAGCAAGTGACGGGGGGCTGGAAGCTCCTGACGGGTGGGCAGGCGGGGCGGACAGGTGGGCAGAATCCAGGCTTCACTCCAACGAAGCTCTGAGGCTGGTTGATGTTTTCACAGCAGTAAGCCTGCCCCTGGGGAGTCCTGCACCAGTAGCGGCAAGTACTGGGTGGCGCCACCGATCCAAATCCGGGGTTGAAACCACCAAATCCAGGGTTGACACCGAATCCTCCAACGAATCCAGGATTACCACCGAATCCTGGATTAACGGAAAACCCTCCTCCGAAACCAGACTGCAATCCGCCCAGTCCTGTAGTGACACCGAAGGAGTTTCCGAAACCTCCAGTTGGTGGAATTGGTGCAACAATAGCGGGACTTACTGCAACGGGGCCTCCAAAGCCTCCTGGACCTCCAAAGCCTCCTGGACCTCCAAAGCCTCCTGGACCTCCAAGGCCTCCTGGACCTCCAAAGCCTCCTGGACCTCCAAAGCCTCCAGCGCCTCCGAGGAATCTCGTGTTTGCTTCGCCGTCACCTGCTGGTTTGTCACCTGCTGCTGGTTTACTTCCAGTGCGCCCCTCCGTGGTTTTTTTGTCGGTTTTTTTGTCGTCGTCATCTGCGGCGACAAGGGCCAAACCCAAAACGAGCACGCACAAAAACTTCATCTGCAAACATAAAGCAACGGTGAGCAATGTAGTTGGCTTACACCCACTAAGGGTTACCAACCCTATATTCAGTGAAACAGCTTAGTATGGCCGCTTTATAGAGTTGGTATACTGATCACTTCCATGGGAATATACTGATACAGTTTACTATAAATAAAAATTTAACAAGAGTAATTGTTCCTTTTATCAGATAGACAGCTGGTATACTGATCACTTCCATGCGATTATACTGATACAGTTTAATATGAAAAAAATTAACAAGAGTAATCGTTCATTTTATTAGATAGAGAGCTGGTACACTGATCACTTCCATTGGAATATACTGATACAGTTTAGTATAAAAGATAGTTAACAAAAGTAATCGTTCATTTTATCAGATAGAGAGCTGGTATACTGATCATTTCCATGAGATTATACTGATACAGTTTAATATAAAAAATTTAACAAGAGTAATTGTTCATTTTATCAGACAGAGAGCTGGTACACTGAGCACTTCCACTGGAATATACTGATTCAGTTTAGTATAAAAGAAAATTAACAAATGTAATTGTTCATTTTATCAGATAGAGAGCTGGTATACTGATCACTTCCATGAGATTATACTGATACAGTTTAATATAAAAAAAATTAACAAAAGTTATCGTTCATTTTATCAGATAGAGACCTGTATACTTATCACTTCCACGAGATTATACTGATACAGTTTAATATAAAAAAGTTAATAAAATTAATCGTTCATTTTATCAGACAGAGAGCTGGTATACTGACCACTTCCATGGGAATAAACTGAAACAATGTAAAATAAAATTTAAAAAATTTAACAAGAGTAAATGTTCATTTTACCAGATTTGACTAACATAATAAAAGCATTGTAGGGTTAAGGTGCTCCACAAAAATTATCCATATATACAGTTAAAGAGCATCATAAAGCAAAAGACCACAAAATCTATTCATCCAGACACGTCAAAGAATGATCCCACACTGCACACAAACTGAAACGCACAGCAATTTACGGGTAAACATTCCTTTACAGCGGCGAACTGAACGAAATACCCAGACACCCAAAGAATAAAAATGAATTCCCACTAACCTCTGCTCCTGTTATGCTGAGCACACACCGAACAATGATGTGAAGGGGAGGTATTCCAAACCCCTATATATACCTCCAAAGATTTGGACATCACCTTGATGTTCTCGATCCAGGCGTATTCAAAGGCCTCAGTTTATCCCGAGGGAATAACATTACACAAGGAGAAAAAAGAGAAAGGAATAGAAAAAAAAAGTCAGGGTGACTAGCACTATAAATAGCTTTCCGTTACAAATCCATATTTCGGTTTTGAATTATTCATATTCCATAACACTTTCTTTATCCACTACTAAAAATACTTTGGAAAAAAATTAAATTTAGGCGAAACTAAATCATTAACAACAGCTGCGTATATAATACTTACGAGTCCTAAAAGTGATATTAGATAAAAAAAACAATATTATCACCATATGAATTAATATTTCCCTTACCAAAACCTTAATTCATCTAAGTCTGCTTCATTATCACTGAGCCGTTAATTATTGAGTGATGTTAAACTATTTCTTGACCGAAAAATGCCAAGAAAAAAAAAAAGGAAAGCGCTGATAGTCATGGTTCGACCGAGATCAGTCACTATTTCGCGGTCACTTCCCAGGAAAATGAAGTTTCACCGTAACGACCTTAGCACAGTACTGAATTTTGCCCGACGGACCCAGACCTTTCGTAGTCTCAGAAAAAAAAAAATGAGCGAGAGAGAATTAGCTTGTGGAAAAAAATAAAATGCGTGTCACTTGTCATAAAACTTACATCATTCAATATGATGGGTGTGAGTGTATGCGCGTCTGGGTGAGGGTATGGTACGGGGGGGTGGTGTCAAGAAAGAGAACATTCCACATCAAGCTTCCTGCTTTAAACAACAAAGTGTGAAATGACAGATGGTGACGTATGCCAAAGTTCAAGGTTATGAGACTGGGTCGAAAAAACTTTAAAAGAAAAACTCCATAGCATTCAGTTTTATGAACAAAAAAACATAGCCTGCTTGCAAAACTTTGCAGCTTTCCAACGCTGGCTCTCTCTCTCTCTCTCTCTCTCTCTCTCTCTCTCTCTCTCTCTCTCTCTCTCTCTCTCTCTCTCTCTCTCTCTGGAGTGAGCGTAGGCTCGACAAATATCTAAGCTGCATCCCATACCATCCAGGATTGGAAGATGCAAAATATACCGGAAGATGCATTAGCAATTATCTGCTAGGCATCAGAGGTGCCTCACACTGAGGGACCTGGGGAAACCCGAACGAGCTGTAAGGTCTGTAAGGTAAGGTAAGGTCTCTCTCTCTTTTAAAAACCTATGATTAGAGATATAATGACAACAGCTACTACACAACTTTTATTGTATCACAAGGAAATATGACAAATACTTAAAAGAACGGACAAATATGTCAGTATCCTATTTCATGCTAGGCTAAATTCAATCAACTTTCCAGATGGCCATTTAATATGACATGAAGCGAAATGACTGGGTACATTCCTTTTCATTTCCTTAGAGCCAGGTAGTAACCGCATTACCCGCAGGGACTGATATAATCTTGGAGAGAGAGAGAGAGAGAGAGAGAGAGAGAGAGAGAGAGAGAGAGAGAGAAAAGGAGAAATTAAGTATATCTTAGTTTTACCAGACCACTAAGCTGATTAACAAACAGCTCTCCTAGGGCTGGCCCGAAGGATTATATATTTTCTACGTGGCTAGGAACCAACTGGTTTCGTAGCAACGGGACCTATAACTTATTGTGGGATCCGAACCACATTATATCGAGAAATGAATTTCTATCACCAGAAATAAATTCCTCTGATTCCGCGTTGGCCGAACGGAGAATCGAACTTAGGACCACCAGATTGGTAGGTGAGGCACGAAAACCACCCTTCCAACGAGGAACATATATATATATATAATATCATATATATATATATATACATATATAATGTATGGTTGTATATATGAAATATAGTATATTTTTAATAAATAATATTTATATTATTATAATTATAATTATAATATATTATATATATTATATTATATATATATAGATATATATATATATATATATATATATAAATATGGAGGATATATATATATATATATATATATAGAGAGAGAGAGAGAGAGAGAGAGAGAGAGAGAGAGAGAGAGAGAGAGAGAGAGAGAGAGCAAAAGAAAAATATACAAAATAGCAACCAGTTTTTTTTTTAGTTTTTCTTTAATGTATACACAGAAGTCTTCATGCACCTTTTCAAAACTACCATTTAAGCTTTATATCTTGTTCGAATGGTAAGTAAATATGCTATAACGAATTAATTTTACTGAAGTACAATTTTCGTCAAATTTCATTTTTGTGTAAACAAATGACCTGACTGGTTTCATTTCACGGTGTGTCCAAGCCAACGAAGTTCAGTATTCATTTGCCAAAATCACTCTACCCGATCTCCTCTCAGACAAACTTTTGCCGGCATCGCTTTTCTTTACAGACATGTTTTTTTTTTTTTTTTTCTAAGTGACAAAGTCCTTACACAGCTCAATTCTAAAATAAGATGAAGTTCCGTTGCACTGCAGCACATAGATATGATACACTAGCGTACTCCATATAAATGTTTATTAAATACCTAACATGCACATACACATACACATATACTATATACATACATACATTACATACATATTATATATATATATATATATATATATATATATATATATATATATACACACACACACATATATATATAATATATATATATATATATATATATATATAATATATATATATATATATATATAAGCTTTGGGCAATGAAACTTCAAGCCAAATTGCAACATGCCAGAAAGATACAATCACAAAACCTCCAGGTGTCCAACATGCCAGAAAAAAAATCAAGACCTATTTAGGGCAAAGGAAAACTTTCAGACTTCTCTACCTTCGATAAGTAAGAAATACAAAATAAAACAACTTTCATAGGACCAATCTGTCAATGATATACACATCTTGCCTTATTCTTAAAATGGCAAAAGTACTCTGCCAATAATCTCTTTAGGTTCTTAAGTAGTAGCACTCACACTGATAGATTCCATAGTCAGAGATTTTTAGTACGCCCACTATACAAATATGCTCTTATTACGTTTCATACTCATATCCATAAACATATACACATATGGATTGTTTGTTTGTTTATATGGTGTTTTTACGTTGCATGGAATCAGCGGTTATTCAGCAACGGGACCAACGGCTTTACGTGACTTCCAAACCACGCCGAGAGTGAACTTTTACCACCAGAAATACACATCTCTCACCCCTCACTGGAATGTCCAAGAATCGAACTCGCAGCCACTGAGGCGGCAGCCAAGACCATACCGATCACGCCCCACTGAGGCACTGAGTTTTATCCCGTGGAAAACGGAGTCTTGATAGAAAGAGTGAAACCAGTACTTTTACATTTGTAAATAAAACATCCTTTATTTATTTTTTTATGCTTGTACGTTACCAAGTTTTTTTTTTTTTCTATATAACCTTTTGTGTTACATTACCGCATTCTAATGATCGTTTGTGATTTATTGATTTTTCAATTTTTCTTTCAGTGTTTTTGTTGTCAGACCTGATGATGGAGACAGTTACTCCGAAAGCGGCAGTCAAAATTTAATAAAGGGTGTTTTATGTACTAATTGCTGTTTTACTCTTTCTGCATATATATATATATATATATATATATATATATATATATATATATATATATATATATACATATATATATATATATATATATATATATATATATATATATATATATTACGTGTATATTTGGGTATAAGTACATATATATATATATATATATATATATATATATATATATATATTTATACGTATATATATATTAATATATATATATATATATATATATATATATATATATATATATATTCGTGTTCCTCATTTTCTGCTTTTTTTTGGGGCGGCGGGACTCCATCCCCTTAAATCATTGTTTTTATTGTGATTGTAACATTTTAGTGTTATAGATGAAAAAAAAAAAAAAATTTCATTATGTATGTTTTGTTATGTGCTCTATCAGTTTTCATTCAATTCTCAGTGTTGTGCCAATTCCTTTTTGTGTAAGGTTTCCATTTTTAGTCGATTTTCACTTTTTTATATTCTGACTCTTCGAGTTTCTTTTGTGTGAATTTTATTTTTCATATTTTTTAATGTTTTTTGTTTTCCATTGTTTTTTAAAATTTTTCATTTTAAATTTTTTCTTTTTTTCTTTTATAATTTGATGGCCAGTAATGCAGTTCCTGTGAATTACGAACGTAAGGAATAAATCGAAAACCATTCAAGACTATTTCTGTTCCCTTCCTGTCTGATGTCTGTACATGGCCATAGCTGCCTCTGCTTGCTCTCTCTCTCTCTCTCTCTCTCTCTCTCTCTCTCTCTCTCTCTCTCTCTCTATCTCTCTCTCTCTACGGGAGTTAGGATGATCTTGAAGTTACATGGAATAATTTGGCGTCTAAATATCGAGGCTATGACATTTTTTTGAGTTAAAAATTCAATTGCAACCCTAAAGGTCGCCAATAACGCTGTTATGCGTACGCAGTTATGCCTGTGCAGGCAAAACTGAATGTCAGCGGGTTCATTTTTGCCTGCACAGGCCGACTGTACATGCATAACTGCGCGGATTATATAATATATATATATATATATATCATATAATATGATATATAATATATATTATATATATTATCAATAAATTTATTTATATATATATATTATATAATAATCCCCATTCCGCTAGTTCTTCAGTGTGTCACCGAATATTCTTCCTCAATTTCCCTTTAAAATTTCTTACTTTTTAACTTATTAGCAAATATCCATCCTTTCATATCCACTTTATATTTATTCTATGATACTGCTTGTACAAAAAAACTTAAGACCTTCTGATGTCATGGTGACCTCCACTGACTTTCATTTCGACATTCTTCAACATATTGTTCTTACTTAGGAAATGAAAAAGATTCCTGTAGCCAATTCTTCAGACTTTTAAGACCCTTGAGAAAATCTAGCAAGAAATATCTTATCCAATTTCATATATATGGTGAGACTTCCTTCTAAAACTGAACCTTAGTCTTTTACGTGATATCCTGTATTTCTGTAATAGTTATTTTTTGAATTAAATGAAGCCATAGGACGAGATGAGTTGCAGAATTTCAAAAGATGGGGAGCAAATGTAAAGGCGACGGCCGTGCGTAGATATCGTTTATAATTTTTGGTTTGTTTGTTTGTTTGTTTGTTTGTACGGTGTTTTTACGTTGCATGGAACCAGTAGTTATTCAGCAACGGGACCAACGGCTTTACGTGACTTCCGAATCACGTCGAGAGTGAACTTTTATTACCAGAAATACACATCTTTCACACCTCAATGGAATGCCCGAGAATCGAACTTGCGGCCACCGAGATGGCAGGCTAAGACCATACCGATCACATCACTGAGGCGCTATAATTTTTGGTCTGAAGAATAAAGAAAGAGGTGTTCATAATGCAGTACGGATGAGAATAGGATAGAATATATAGAATTGAGGCCAAACACTTACGAGGTCATTCAAGGCTGATAAGGAAATTGAGAGTATAAATATTTTAGAGCTATAACAGAAGTAGAACCTTGCAGTTGCTGTTTGAGAGGCTAGAAAGATGGAGGAAAGAGAATATGAATTGTGGCGCGGTAAAATGAATGAAAGCGGTTGGAACTAGGAGCCAGTTCCTCGTTGGATGAATTGGTTACGTGCTCGACTACCGATCTCAGGGTCCGGGTTTGATTCCCCGCTCTGCCAACAAGGAATCACACTGGTTTATTTCTGGTGATAGAAATTCATCTTTCGATGTGCTTCAGATCCCACAATAAGTTGTAGGTCCCGTTGCTATGTAACCTATTGGTTCCTAGCCATGTAAAAATATCTAATCCTTCTTGCCAGCCCTAGGAGAGCTGTTAATCAGCTCAGTGGTCTGGTTAAACTAAGATATACTTAACCAAGGGCCAAAGGAACGGTAAAAACTTTTTTTAATACCTGCAGTGCACCGAGTGAGGTTCACTGACGGCACTGCCACCTTACAGGGTGTGATTAGATATGCAAACATTGCAGCTGAAACAGTCTTACCTTTGCGATCTATCCGTCTGTTCAACCATGATGTGCCTGAGGCAACCTTATGCCCCATCCACACGGCCGAGCTTTGCTCGACGAACTGTGTTCGATGTGACGTCAGTAGCGGGGAAATTCAGAACTTTTCCTGATGTCACATCGAACACAGTTCATTGAGCAAAGCTCTTTTAAGAGTTTCTCTCAGAATATGTTCATTACTATCAGCACCAATCTGGATATAACTCGAACGACAGCTGATTGTCTATCGCAATCAGCTTTTCATTTCGCCACACAAAACAGAAATTCTTTCATTTCTTTAACGTACTTTATTGCGACTACCCTTACTATAGTAGATTCACATTAACCATGCATCTGATGTCTAGACCCATCCATTACGACGCTCTTGATTGGCTGCTGATAAGCCAGTCAACAGGACTGGAAACTCTCAGTAGAGGTGGAACACACATCCTGCCCATGTGAACCCTCTCGAGAGACTAAGAGTTTCCATCCCTGTGATTCGTTTATCAACAGCCAATCAGGAGCGTCGTGAGTTACTGACCTAGTCATCAGATGGACGGTTGATGTGAATGTACTATAGTACGCTACTGGCTTTCGAACCTCATTTCAACCTAGTTCAGTTTGTATTTGAGTGCACTCGGTAAAAGGACAAGAGAAAACAATATAAAAGAATCAACATATGAAACTTATTCGTTATTGAATATCTTATTCATCTGTTGCACTTACATTCAAAAGACAATTTTTATTAAAAACAGAGTTGCGTCATGTTCCAGCTACCTAAAGTATTAAGGCTTTAGCAAAGAAATTAGTTAGTTTGCATTTACGTTTATTATGAATAATTCAATATTACATTTCATGGAATCTTTAATCAAAACCATTACACTGCAACATGATTCTATTCTTTTTCAAAAACAAAACTACAAAAATACTGCATCTAGAAAATGATTTCGATCAAAATTACATCAGTTTACTTAACTTACTAATAACTATTCTTCTGCTGAAATGAACTTATCATACCTTTCACTGGTAGGTCATGTTTCTTTTAATATACTGACGTAAGGTGTCCCTACATTTGAAAACAGTTTAAAAAATTCTGCTTTAACTCAAGAGGAAATCACAGTTAAATATACTTTCATCATTTTGTTATTAAATTACACAACAGCCATTATTAATGCATCACCATTTTTACAGACACAGCAGCTATTATTAATGCATGGCATTTTTACAGAAGTTAACATCAAGAGTTCATGCTATTCATGACTCTGGCATTAAGGATACAGAAATAAGCTCATTTTAACTTCCAAAATACTGAAGAACTTGTAAGATATTTTGAAATAAAGTTCGTCCACACAAGTAACACATCTCTGTTGTAGCAGAATGGGGAGAGACGAACGTTCCAAACAAAATGACAGCCTGTTTAGACAGGTGACAATATTCATGTTTAACTACTCCACTCAAACATAATAGTCTCGATCCTGCACGAGTCTTCCAACTTTTGACAAGATTGCACTGTTGTCTTTAATAGCATCTCCAAGCATGGAGCGATTTCCCATTTGCATGGCCGGTACAAAGTCCTTCAACAAGACACTGCATAATTAACAGGTAACTGACAATTCAGCAACCTTTGCCTTACCTATTTGTGAATCTTAACATTGCCAATGTTAGTGGTGTTCGTGTGTAATATAACATGTATTTCCTGGACATTAATTACAGTAAAAAAGGTATGTAAGTAGTGGGACGAGTTATACCAGAGACGATCTGAGCGGAGTCTTGCAAATATTTTGTTGCACGCACGTTACAAAGGCGCATTTGTCAACACCACCTAAAGCATCATTACTGAAGTAGGTACAAGGTGGCTGGAAGTTCTTGACAGGTGGACACGCAGGATGGACAGGTGGGCAGTAATAAGGCCGATCACTAAAAAAAAATAACTTTGTGGTTCATGTATATGTTAAAACTGTATGCTTGACCCTGAAGAGCACTGCACCAATAGTGACGGGTGACGGGTGCTGGGTGCTGCTACTCTATCCAAATTTAGTGTGACTATATCTCCATGAGTTACTCATACCATTCCATGTTCAATCCCAAAAGGATCCTGACTTATAGCATTAAATTCCAGTGATACCTCCAAACGTCCGACCAATTCCAGACTGCTAGCTCCCACGCATTCAAAGTGAACTTGGATTAGGCACAATAACAATAGATTTTTCTAGTTCCCAATTCTCTCACAATAAGATACACGCTCCTGTGTCAGTGACACCTGCATCACCTCCATTTACTATGACAGCATCATTAACCAAAGCGCCGTAATAATCCATCCTGAATAGCACTGTTAATGTCAAAATTACTGTCACCAAGAAGTCCTAAGTCCCAACCACTCTCTGAATCACTTTCTGCAAAAGACACACCACTTTCGAATTCGTTCATTCCTCCCTTAGTATTTCTATTGTCAAAACTGCCAATAGGTTTCACAATTCCACTTTCAACAGCAGTACTGATGTCGAAATTCCTGTCACCAAGAATACCAAGATCATAACCACTCTCTAAAGCACTTTCTGCAAAAGACGAACTACTGCCTAAGTCACCAGTTCTTCCGTCAGCAGTTTTGTCATCAAAACTGCCAACAGGTTTTACAAGCCCACTTTCAATAGCAGTACTGATGTCGAAATTCCTGTCACCAAGAATACCAAGATCAAAACCAGTTTCTGTAGCAGCTTCGTCAGCGTTCAAATGTTCTTCTTGCCTGGTCTCTTCACCAGTGGGACCTTGGCCATTTAAATCTTCTATATCAACTTGACCAAATAATTCCTCACCCACAGACAGACCAAATGTACCATCATAAGAGATACCACGCACTTCCCTGTGGCCGGTTTTTTGAGATATGTAGCCCAAATTAGTTCTAAAGTTATTCCGTGTCGAAAGTGGAGAACTGAAGCCTGCCATCAGTAGGGACAGGGCACCTACCAGGAACCACACACAACTCATCTGCAAAATGAAGCCTAGATTTATCTCTGGTCTTCTGCCAGGTATAACTTAAATCGTTTATAACAACACACCAACCAATTCTGACTGCCACTGAGGCCTCAATTAGAGAAACAACGAACCAGCTACAAATTAAGATTAAAATATCGCGGATGAAATATGAAATAACAATAATTGCAGGAACTATGAATATGAATATGTAACTAGCATTGTCGATTACACTTTCACTTTTCAGAAATGAATTGCTGAGCAATTCCAACGATTGTCACTTTTAAAAAAGTTATCCTTAACACAGGAAAAACTGTCTCGCAAGTATTACACAAAGACGATGCTCTTAAGTTAAACATACATTTAATCTAAGAAAAATCATGGTTTAGGTTAAGCAGAAAATCATGCTTTGAATAATACATTGTGGCTGACCGTGCAAACCTTGATGTCATCCAATGCCAAAAGGATCCTTATGGAATGTACTTATCCCTGAACATTCAACAAAAATTGAAGGCTCTTAATTGCAATTCTCGATGTTGCATAGAAAATTAACGGTCTTCCCCATAAACTTTGAAGTTCAGAGTAAAGACGTCATGAGCTCCTAGTACTGAATTTATGAAGCACATCTGAAGTAAATATGGCGGATAATGTATACTGAATGAGTTTCATGAATCATCCTTTGCAAATATACAAAAACAACGACAATCCTGTAGCATTTTGGCATTAATCACAATACAATATGGTAAGAAATACGATTTTTCCTTAACAACGACAATCCAGTAGCATCTTGGCATTAATCACAACATAATATGGTAAGAAATAAGATTTTTTTAAAACAACGACAATCCAGTAGCATCTTGGCATTAATCACAATACAATATGGTAAGAAATACGATTTTTCTTAAAAAACGACAATCCAGTAGCATCTTGGCATTAATCACAACATAATATGGTAAGAAATACGATTTTTTTAAAACATCGACAATCCAGTAGCATCTTGGCATTAATCACAATACAATATGGTAAGAAATACGATTTTTTTTTTATATAAAAAAATGTGCAGCGTTAAACGAAAACCCGTCAACTCAAGCTCGAAATTTAAAACACACATTTTAAAAAACGCACATTTTTCAAGAATAAATCACAAATAATGGAAATATTAATGTGCAAACAGTTACAGCTTAAAACAAACAGTTACTGAAAGAGATCAAATAAAGGAAATATTATTCACAAGGCTACACTTATCACAATACTTTACGATACGTACCTTCCGAACTAGCCCGTTAGGGCTACAAAGAACGACTGAACACCATTCGGCAGATAAATGAGCCTCCTTATATACCCTGTCTAACAAGGGGATGGGATAAACGGGACAATCTCGGTGGAATCTATATAAAAAAGAATGATACCAAGGTGATGAAGAATTTGGAAGAACGGACAAGGTGGAGAGCATCCCACGCGAGGGAGCAACGTGGAGGGGTGGGGGGGTGGGGGGGAGGGAGCTCTTGATAATAGGTGCTTTTGGCCGATACGTTTTTTTGGTGGCGTCTTAATATCGAAGTTCACCGAAAACGGGAGAATGGGACATAAATAAACGGACATCCTCCCGTTTTAATAAACCCTATCTAAATAAGCTGTGAAGTAGCTACCTCACATTACCCAAAACAACTTCACAGTCACTTTGCAAGAATAATAAACCTCGTTTTGAAGGTCAGTCAATTTTTACTCTGGTCAGTAATTGCAAAATATAGATATCCTGGAATGTTAAGAGTATTACCTTGAAATAACACGGTATATATATAATATCAGGTTACCTTGAGCATCAAGAATACAAATGCCACTTGACTGTCATACCGCTTCACAAGCAAAGCTCGACGGGTTCTGTTACGAAAGAGCAATTGACAGTGAATCTATCAATAGTAAACATAGTACGTAAATATAGGAGTGTCAAAGCTTGTTCGTCGATATATATATATATATATGTATTATATTATATATATATATATTAGATATATCAATATATATAATAATATATAATATATCAATATATTAGAATATTGTTTATATATATATTCTATAATAATATATCGATATATATATATATATTATATATCTATATATATATATCGTCTATAATATATATATATAAATATATCTATATCTCTATATATATATATATATCTATATATAGTATCTATCTATATATAATATATATATAATTTATTATATTATTAAATATATATATATAATATATCTCTATATATATATATATCTATATATATATCATATATATATATTATCCTAATCTATCATATATATTATCTATTATATATATCTATATATATCATATCTATATATAATATATATCATATAGATATATATATATATATATACATATATTACATATATATATATATGTGTGTGTGTGTGTGTGTGTGTGTGTGTGTGTGTGTGTGTGTGTGTGTGTGTGCTTGAATATACCTAATGCAAATATTCATAAGAATTATCAAGGTACCCGAGTATGTCGATTATCTCGCTCGTAAGCCAAGAGATTTAGTGTCTTATGTCTCACAGAACCCAATACTATAGTAATTGCATTATGTCCAAATCATCAGAGTAATTAGTGTGTGGTTAACGATTCTGGTTAAAAATACAACTGAAGTATTGGGAACATTAGTACCTCCAACACAAATACGCAAAAGTATTGGGAACATTAGTAGCTCCAACATACGCAAAAGTATTGGGACCATTAGTACCTTCAACACAAATACGCAAAAGTATTGGGGGGGGACCATTGAGCCTTCAACACAAATACACAAAAGTATAGGAACATTAGTAACTTTTCCAAAAAAAAACAAAACCAAAAAATACGCCAAAAAGTATTAGGAACATTAGTAGTTACCTCCAACACAAATACGCAAAAGTATTGGGGGGACCATTAGTACCTCCAAACAACAAATACGCAAAAAAGTTATTGGGGGGGGACCATTTGAGCCTCCAACACAAATACACAAAAGTATTAGGAACATTCGTACCTCCAACACAAATACACAAAAGTATTGGGAACATTAGTACCTCCAACACAAATACGCAAAAGTATTAGGAACATTAGTACCTCCAACACAAATACGCAAAGTATTGGAACATTAGTACCTCCAACATAAAATAAGCAAAAAGTATTGGGACCACCATTTGTTACCCTCCAACACAAATATGCGAAAGTATTGGGAACATTAGTACCTCCAACACAAATACGCAAAAGTATTAGGAACATTAGTACCTCCAACACAAATATGCAAAAGTATTAGGAACATTAGTACCTCCAACATAAATAAGCAAAAGTATTGGGACCTTTTGTACCTCCAACACAAATACGCAAAAGTATTGGGAAAACATTAGTACCTTCCAACACAAATACGCAAAAGTAAATTGGGGGGGACATTTGAGCCTCCAACACAAATACACAAAAGGTTTATTAGGAACATTAGTACCTCCAAACAAACAAAATACACAAAAAAGTATTAGGAAAAAAAAAACATTAGTACCTCCAACATAAATACGCCTAAAGTATTGGGAAACATTAGTACCTCCATCCCCCCACACAAATAACGCAAAAGTATTAGGAACATTAGTACTCCAAACACAAATACGCAAAACCAAAAAAGTATTGGGGGGGGGGGGGACCATTTTGAGCCTCAACACAAATATGCAAAAGTATGGGACCATTTGTACTCCAACACAAATAAGCGAAAACAAAAAAAAGGGGGGTTTTTTAAATTTGGGGACCATTTGTACCTCCAACACAATACGCAAGAGTATTGGCGGGGACCATTTGTACCTCCAACAAACATATGCAAAAGTATTGGGAACATTAGTACCTTCAACACTAATACGCAACAAGTATTCGGGACCATTTGAGCCTCAACAAATACACAAAGTATTAGGAACATTTAGTACTCCACACAAATACACAAAAGTATTAGGAACCAATAGTAAGGGTTTACTCACCAACAAATACCGCAAAAGGGTATTGGGAACCGTAAGTACCTTCCAACCATAATACGCAAAAGTATTGGGCCCCGTTTGAAAGCTTCCAAAACACCCAAATACACAAAAGTATTAGAACATCCGTACCCTTTTCCCCAACTAGTACCTTCCAACCCAATACGCAAAGGATTGGGAACCCATTTTAGTAACCATTCCACAAAGAAATTAACAAAATTATTGGACACCTTTGTAAACCTTTCCAACCAACAAATTATTCCGACCGTATTGGGAACCATTTTAGTAACCTCCAAACCCAAATATGAAAATAACCAAAAGTTATTAAGGAAACAATTAGTAACCTTCCAAAACACCAATATGCCAAAGTAATTAGAACATTAGTGCTGTTCCAACATAAATTTTTTTTTAAAAAAAAAGGCCCCCCCCCCCCCCCCCCAAAAGTATTGGGAAACCTTGTTGTACCCTTCCAACACAATAACGCAAAAGTATTGGGAAACATTAAGTAACCGCCCTCCAACACAAATCCGCAAAAGTTTATTGGGGAACCAATTTGAAATCCTTCCAACCCAAACAAAATACCACAAAAGTAATTAAGGAAACAATTAGGTACCTTTGAACCACAAATACACATAAGTATTATGAACATTAGTAACCTCCAACAACAAAAGTAAGGCAAAAGTAATTAGGAACATTTTATTACCTCCAACACAAATACGCAAAAAGTATTTAGGAACCAATTAGTACCATCCAACACAAAAATACGCCCAAAAAGTATTAGGGAAAACAAAATTTTTAAATTTCCTCCAACCCCAACAAAAAATACGCAAAAAGTATTAGGAAAACATTTAGTACCTCCAACACAAAATACGCCAAAAAAGGTATTTAGGAACATTATTACCTTCCCAACAAAACAAATCGCCCCAAAAAAGTATTAGGGGGGGGAAAAAACATTTGTACCTTCCAAACCAAATACGCCAAAAAGTTATTAGGAAAAAAAAAACATTAAGTAACCTCCAAAACACCAAAAATTTATCAAAAAGTATTGGGAGCATTATTACCTCCAACAACAAATACACAAAAGTATTAGGAAACATTAGTACCTCAACCACAAATATGCAAAAGTATTGGGAACATTAGTACCTACAACATAAATACACAAAAGTATTAGGAACATTATTACCTCCAACACAAATACGCAAAAGTATTGGGAACATTAGTACCTCCAACACAAATACGCAAAAGTATTAGGAACATTAGTACCTCCAAAACAAATACGCAAAAGTATTAGGAACATTAGTACCTCCAACACAAATACGCAAAAGTATTAGGAACATTATTACCTCCAACACAAATACGCAACAGTAATATGAACATTAGTATCTCCAACACAAATACGCAAAAGTATTAGGAGCATTAGTACCTCTAACACAAATACGCAAAAGTATTAGGAATATTATTACCTCCAACACAAATACGCAAAAGTATTAGGAACATTAGTACCTCCAACAACAAATAACGCAAAAGTATTAGGAACTTATTACCTTACTCCAACACAAATACGCAAAAGTATTAGGAACATTAGTACCTCCAACACAAATACGCAAAAGTATTAGGAACATTAGTACCTCCAACACAAATACGCAAAAGTATTGGGAACATTATTACTTCCAACACAAGTACGCAAAAGTATTCGGAACATTATTACCTCTAACACAAATACGCAAAAGTATTGGGAACACAAGTACCTCCAACACAAATACGCAAAAGTATTGGGACCATTTGTACCTCCAACACAAATACGCAAAAGTATTAGGAACATTAGTACCTCCAACACAAATACGCAAAAGTATTATGAACATTATTACCTCCAACACAAATACGCAAAAGTATTAGGAACATTAGTACCTCCAACACAAATACGCAAAAGTATTAGGAACATTAGTACCTCCAACACAAATATGCAAAAGTATTGGGAGCATTATTACCTCCAACATAAATACACAAAAGTATTAGGAACATTAGTACCTCCAACACAAATATGCAAAAGTATTGGGAACATTAGTACCTACAACATAAATACACAAAAGTATTAGGAACATTATTACCTCCAACACAAATACGCAAAAGTATTGGGAACATTAGTACCTCCAACACAAATACGCAAAAGTAATAGGAACATTAGTACCTCCAACACAAATACGCAAAAGTATTAGGAACATTATTACCTCCAACACAAATACGCAAAAGTATTAGGAACATTAGTATCTCCAACACAAATACGCAAAAGTATTAGGAGCATTAGTACCTCTAACACAAATACGCAAAAGTATTAGGAATATTATTACCTCCAACACAAATACGCAAAAGTATTAGGAACATTAGTACCTCCAACACAAATACGCAAAAGTATTAGGAACATTATTACCTCCAACACAAATACGCAAAAGTATTAGGAACATTAGTACCTCCAACACAAATACGCAAAAGTATTAGGAACATTAGTACCTCCAACACAAATACGCAAAAGTATTGGGAACATTATTACTTCCAACACAAGTAAGCAAAAGTATTCGGAACATTATTACCTCCAACACAAATACGCAAAAGTATTGGGAACACAAGTACCTCCAACACAAATATGCAAAAGTATTGGGACCATTAGTACCTCCAACACAAATACGCAAAAGTATTGGGACCATTTGTACCTCCAACACAAATACGCAAAAGTATTGGGAACATTAGTACCTCCAACACAAATACGCAAAAGTATTGGGACCATTTGTACCTCCAACACAAATACGCAAAAGTATTGGAAACATTAGTACCTCTAACATAAATTCGCAAAAGTAAGTGGATCCTAATCCCCCAACACCAAAAGAGCAGCGTTCTAACATCAACATAAAATTAAACATCTGGGAAAAGATCACATTAGGATCAGGATGTTTGTAACCGTAGGGGTGACTGCGTTACAACAATGATTATATAACATATGTTTTGAGCTTAATAGTGATAACTTTCCACATAAAATTTCAATTCCATGAGTGAAAAAGTTCTGAGGTGATCACGCCAAATGGCCGCAGCCGGTTTCGAACTTGCTGGCATGGTGACGCTAAAGCGATGCCGGTGGTCCGACGGAAAACATTGAAAATTATGTAAACAAACCCCAAGTTACCCACATCTAAACAATTACAATAACAATAACGAGACAACAAGGAAAACAGTGACCTCACTTGGAAACAAGTAAAAAATGCGCCGAAGTTTCTTTGGAGCAATCGAGTTCTCTGTGCAGTATGAAACTCATTCACGACACGTGAAACTCTTAACCGCGGCCTATTGAACTTTCAGCTGGGATCAGATGGTGGCCTGCGTTATTGGGACCAATAGCTGTGCCAGACGCACGATCATGACTGACTTTAACCTTAAATAAAATCAAAACTACTGAAGCTAGAGGGATGTAATTTGTTATGCTTGATTATTGGAGGGTAGATGATCAACATACCAATTTGCAGCCTTCTAGCTTCTGTAGAGTTCAAGATCTGAGGACGGACAGAAAAAGTGCGGACAGACAGAAAAAGCCATCTCAATACTGTTCTTTTACAGAAACCTAGAAGCTGATCTAGAGTGAAGACTGCTCATTAAGGGGAGCCTTCACAAATACGAGTTTCAAGCGCTTACTGTAATTTTCCTTAGCACCTTACAAGTCGTGTATGTTCTACAGTGTATAAAATACACGACTTTAATTTTCTTGGTCATACTGTATCGGCAAAAAAATGTTTTCGTATATTTCCAAAACCAATATTTTCGCTTACTTGCGCTGACACATTCATTTCCTACACATATATACATAGGATGTATGTATACATACATACATATCATACATACATATATATATATATATATTATATATATATATATAGATATATATATATATATATATATCTATCTAATATATATATCTATATAATATATTATATATATATTATATATATTATATATTATATTAGATATCTATATAGACTATATATATTATATATATATAGATATATATATATATATAATATATATATATATATATATATATATATATATATATCATTTACATGTGCGTGTTAAAATATTAACTCACTCTCTCAGAACTGTTTACAACTGCCACGAGATCTAAATATAGCCCTTGTCACCTGGTTCCCAAGAACAACTTCTTTCTTCTTACTTCAAATGAATCCAGTTTTGTGTGATTAAATATGACAGTCGCTGATGCCAAATGCCAAGGGATAGGTGAATGAGGGGTAATGTGTTATTCCTTCAGCCGCTGGAAAAATAATTCTGATACAGTATTTTATTAGTCCATCCGTTTGATAAACATGTTCCACATAGGATGCCGGTAATTTCCCATCAAACGTTCCTTGGAATATTAACGTAATGGTGTTTTTGTTATACTCCAAATCATGCTAGTCATAAAACTGACGGAGTATGTGCACATACATCACTTGAGGTAATAAAACCTTTGGTTATATAATTTCAGCAAGCATTTATAATCATATACATAGTTCTAAGGCATCCGCAATACTGAAATATTAGCTATATTGTTCATTAACATTATAGAATTGCATGTTCCATTGTGATGCACTTCCGTTGGGTTGTTGGTCTCTAACTGAAGTGTTTAATTTACTCAAGTACATCAGCTGTAAGCTGTTAGGAGTATATCACGTTATCAGCCTTACTAACCAAAAGGCACACCGACAAAAATCTAGTGCACACGGCAGTAAGTACAATAGAGGTGGGAATGCCTTCACAACGTAAACACGATATATACTCTATGGCCAAGAGATGCCCATAAAACCTTCAATTTCTCGTTGGATGAGTCGGTTACGCACTCGACTACCGATCTCAGGGTCCGGGTTCGATTCCCCGATCTGCCAACATGGAAGCAGAGGAATTTATTTCTAGTGATAGAAATTCATTTCTCGATGTGGTTCGGATCCCACAATAAGCTGTAGGTCACATTGCTAAGTAACCAATTGGTTTTTAGCCACGTAAAAAATATCTAATCCTTCGGGCCAGCCATAGAAGTGTCTGGTAAAACTAAGATATACTTAAGACCTTTTAAAGAAATATTACATACTACAGTTAATAAAACTTAGTGGATGAAAACAAATGGGACTAATGGCCTATACAGGATTCGGAAACAAATGTAGAACGACAAAAAAATAACCCATGTCCGAGAATAAGCACAAAGAAACACACCAAAGAATTACACTTCGAGGCTTTCAAAAAGCTATTCGCAAAGGATTTGCTCTTAAGATAGAGATTTAAAAAAAAGTGGATGGTACGAGCCCATTACAACAGATTGCATATTCGAATTTCAGGTGTCATTTTCTTCTCCAACTACTGGCATTATAATATCAAAAAGTTCGAGTTTAAATTCACAATAATCAAATTATTCACTGACATTTCTGCGTTTACAGACTTCATCAAGACCCAATGCAGATAACACAAGAACCCCAATGCTGTGGTAGATTCACGTCAGCCGTGCATTTGATGTCTAGGCCCGTCCCTTACGATGCTCCAGATTGGCTGTTGATAATACAATAACAGGACTGGAAACTTTCAGTCTCTCGAGAGAGTTCATATAGGTAGGGTTATGTTCCAACTATCCTGAGGAATGCTTCTGAAAGACGTATCCCTCAGGAGAAGTGGACATACATCCTGCCTATGTGAACTCTCGAGAGAGACTGAGCGTCTCCAGCCCTGTGATTGGCTTATCAACGTCCAACCAGGAGCGTCGTAAGGGACTGGCATAGACATCAGATGCCCCGGTGATGTGAATCTACTATAGTTGCAAGTTTCAGTAAAGCCCAAAAGATGGATTTTATTCGACAACACGCCTTGTCCTCTGGTCTCAGGTCAAGGGATACATACCCTCTCGTTCTTCTTGGGATACGGGTGTACTGCCCGCACACATTTTGCGAGGTGTTAGACTGTACTATGTGAAATCAGAATTATATTTTCTATTTTTCAAGACCTCTTGCATCTACAACTAAAATTCCTTCCCAGATTTAAAGGAAAATTAAAAAAGAAAAAGAAAAAAAGAGAAGGAGTGTTTTTATTCTTTTGGGAATGAATTAGTGAGATACTTGACACTGCTTCTTCGCTACTAGATCTTGAATGCATAGTTGAATGCCAGCGAGTGCACAGCTTAATTCCCCTTTAACATTCAGCCTGTTTCTGTATTTGGCCTTGAGGCAACGAGCGTGGAAAACTCAGCTTTACAAAATTAAATGGATTCGAACATACTTAGAATCCGAGCGAATCCAATTAGAGTAGTGACCATAGGAGGCTAACGTTTTAAGGCGACACATTTGCATTTTTTCATAAACTTCTGAATATTAGTTCCTCATTCTTGTTAAGAGAATAACGAATTAGAGAATTTCTATTTTTTCACAAACTTCTGAATATTAGTTCGTCATTCTTGTTAAAAGAATAACGAATTAGAGAATTTCTAATTTTTCCCCAGGGCTGCCCCCCCAACCCCTGGAAATTCCTGACGCCTCCCACATTCTCATGAATGAAAAAAAGTCTCTTACTTGTGAAATGTGATCCCCTGTTCTTTTGTGAACTTTTTCCTGTCATTGACACAGTTGATGACCCAGCATTGGGTGCCAGACGTGGCCTTTTTGCCGATGATCTCCAAAGTTGATACCGAACCCATCTCTGACAAAGATCGCATAACAATGGCGCCTTATGTACACACGGTCGTCGCTTGTCTGTCAAATCTTTCCCCTTTATATCTATGTTGACAATCTCTCCCTTCTATATCTATGTTGAAAACTACATGTAAAAGGGTCACGGTGGCAGTCTTATAATGTCATTCTACTCATAAACTAATGGAAAGCAATCTGTAAATGCCGATGACTCAACAATGTTAAGGTGGCGTCCTAGACCTAGTAGTTGTCAGAAAAATCACCATCACATAATATCATGTGGAGACAGGACCTCTGAAAAAGGTGCCAACTACATACCAAAGAACGACGGACGCTAAATGCCACAATTCCGAGGATATTCTAATGTTTAATAAGAGGAACATTGGGAAATTAACACCTCCCAAGAACTTGATGGCAAAAGAGGTGCTAAGTAATATATAATATATTTAATAATTATTGGTGTGGAAATCAGATAAACTTATTTAACTGTAGGCACTATTTCCAGTTATAGTTTATGGTTCATTAAAAGTAGGTGCCTAGAGACAAGAAGGTAAATTAAAATACAGAATCAGAAGAACGTCTCTCATTTACCCTCAAATTCGAGTAAGTAATTAAGTTTACCATATAAAAATCCACTAAAGTAATCTCACTTCAAGAATTTAGTACTGTATATATTGATATAAAAAAGACTGACAACTGTTTGATAAATCCTAAAATGATAGGAGTGAGGCGCGTTATCCTGAAGTATATAACTAAGAGGAGCGAGGTTAAACAGTTTACGAGACACTACTCTAAAGCAAGATGCCAAATGCTAACCCAAGAAACATATACGAAGTAATGTATATATCACTTTGGATGCGTAAACAATTGTTAGATTTCAAAATTAACTCGCCTCTAATCGGTTCGAATCTCTTCAGGCTGAGAGCTGCGATTCCGCTGGTTTACAAAAGTGATACCCTGAACTTGCACATTCAAATTCTATTGCTGGTACAGTTTCAAACTAAACATATGTATGAGAGAACTTCTATCACCAGATATACACATCTCTGACTCCTCAATGGAAGGCCCGAGAATCGAACTCGCGGCCACCGAGGTGGCAGTCCAAGACCAAAACGACCACACCACTGAGGCGCTGCATGCCTTATGAGAAAATGCAGACAATTATCCGAAACCCTCCAGATGGCAAAGATTAGTATACGTAGTTTTAAGAAGATTCTAGTTTCATAAATGAAGTATGATACTCGCTTCGCCAGAATGAGGGGCAAGGTTTCAATTGGCAGAGGAGGCCAAGCTCGATTAAATACCATTTTTTCTCTGCTGGGCTAAGGATTAAATCAGGTACCTGTGGGAAGTCGATTGCAGTGCATCTTAGCATGGGATAGAAAGGAAATAGGGCAGGCATCCACATTCCTAAATGCCGATTATCGGATGGGTAGCATCTTTCAGTCACACCTACTCAAGGAAAAGTGATGAACAGAAGAACAACAATAATGAAAAATAGGCTTTGTAAAGGAGTAGGCCTTATGAACTCCACACAAGATCATGATTTCACGAGTTCCCGCTACTTCGAATTGTCAAGGTTTATCTTAGTTTAACCAGACCACTGAGCTGATTAACAGCTCTCCTAGGGCTGGCCCGAAGGATTAGACATTTTTAGGTGGCTAGGAATCAGTGGTTACCTAGCAACGGGACCTACAGCTTATTGCGGGATCCAAACCATATTATATGGAGAAATGAATTTTTAATCACCAGAAATAATTCGAATTGTCAAACAAATAAAAATAGTTACCGCTGCTAGCTCTACTAAATACGTATATACAAGCAAGTCGGTCCCATTTCTGATAAAAGAGGATGTATCAGCACACGGTTAACATTCCTGCCTTACAAACAATAATCAAGGTTAATGATGCTTACAATAGCTCTCCTAATGGTCCGATGGCAAGGACAAACACTCACACTGAGGATGAAAACCACTGGAGAGTAAGTCATTGGACAAAATTACCCACGATATTACATACTTAACATTTACAGGTACTTCGCACGTTTGAAGGAGAACGAGTCGATTGTCTATGAATGGAATAACTTCACTAATGATATTCTGTATCAAATAGTTCGATTCAAGACGAGTATCTCTAACAAAGTACATGATGTACACGAAACTAATGAACGCCAGAATGAACTCGAGCAACCTACAAAGAATGGGCATAGAACAGGTCCTTCATAGAAAAAAACGTTAAAAAGTATAAAGAGAGAGAGGAGAGAGAGAGATGAGAGAGAGGAGAAGAGAGAGAGAGAGAGAGAGAGAGAGAGAGAGAGAGAGAGAGAGTCCAGTAATGCATGCTGGAAAACTGGTCCAGCAACTACACTAAAAGCAACATAAACTGGACCCCACCCAATTTTGGCAGGCATAGGCAGAGACGTTTGACCTAATTCTAAAGTAGTTTTTTAAGGAATCACCATTGGCGTAAGTCACACCCGGAAGCCAAATAATCTAGAACGAGAGAGAGAGAGAGAGAGAGAGAGAGAGAGAGAGAGAGAGAGAGAGAGAGAGAGAGAGAGAGAGAGAGATTTAGTAATACAGAAGACTCCTCAACAACGGCAGTCATCGACTGTAAAATATTATTGAGGGTACTTGCTAAAATATCTTACCGCACTGAGTGAATAGTCTAAAAATTGTTTCGCACATTTATTCATACAATCCATGCACACAATCAATATTATACCACTTGTTAGAATCCTAAAATACGCAAGAATTTAACAGTACAATACTAACACTATTGACAACTAAAAGTAAATATTGAAACCATTTCCGACTTAATAGCAGATTCCTTTCCAAGAACTACGAAAAGAGGACGCTATAGTAAGATTCAGATCAACCGTGCATTTGATGTCTAGGCCAGTCTCTTACGACACTCCTGATTGGCTGTTGATAAGCCAATCACAGGGCTTGAAACTCTCAGTCTCTCTCGAGAGTTCACATGGGTAGGATCTATGTTCCACCTCTCCCGAGGGATACGTCTTTCTAAAGTATCCCTCGGGAAAGGTGGAACATACATCCTACCCATGTGAACTCTCGAGAGAGACAGAGTTTCCAGCCCTGTCATTGGCTTATCAACAACCAATCAGGAGCGTCGTAAGGGACTGGCCTAGACATCAAATGTACGGTTGATGTGAATCTACTATACCATCCTAATCCCAGCAGTTGGTATTGAAATACACTCTTAATTTCAAGACTGGAAATTCGACAATTAAGTTCCTGATTGTCAAAGGGACCAAGCAGTCAGTGCTCAATGTCTGGGGTCAACAAATTAATAATGAGACAGATGTATGATTAGTTTTCAAGTGACAACAAAATAGCTCCACATCTCCTTTCTATATTACTACTCCTTCCATGGATATATGAGGTGGCAATTTATAACGCTAATTGCAATAATCATAAGCCAACCTTATCTTATCAATGCTCTTTAAGTCTGCTCAAAAGCTGGTTTCTCACAAGCTACAGAAAACAGCTATATGCTTGTGATGTCGTCTTAGCCGAACTCATTACATCCTAATTATTCCAAAAAATGGATTCGATGAAATAGTCTATTTTTTAGTAGGGATTTCACAGATTAGATGTAGGAAGCTCCATGACTGGTTCTGCTCACAATTTTCTCAGCCATCAACTGCAGAGATGTTGCCGATGGTAATTTTATCGAGTTTAAAGGTTATTGCTACCTTGGTGGGTGTTCCACATACTTGTATACTAGGAATTTCGCTACATTCGTCTTTAACAGATGTACAGGGGTCAGGCTAGGACATACGATACTACAGTGCGTAATGAAGCAACTCTATTTGCAATGTCGTAATATCTCACGGACATAAATTTTCAGTTTGGAAATTCAATAAACTATTTGTCTGTAAGAGTTTAGCAATTCTCTATAACTGTTGCATAAAAAAACTTTGCAGACACCAAAGGATTTAGCAACATGTATTCCCGTCATGTCCATACGTAAATGATGTGTATGATTCGTTTCTTAGAATCTTGTGACTTTTGCAATTACGGCAAGAAGTATCTCGTAGCGACCATATTTTCGATTTGGAAATTCCGTAAGTGATGTCTTAGTTAGAATTGACAACACGCATCCTTGTCATACTCGTTCACAAATGATCAAATGATCGACTCTGGAGAAGAGGGGCGAAGAACTCGTATAACGGTACATGATCAATTACGCAACTGACGCAGCTGGAAATTTAATTCCTACTTAAAGGTGGTCGTGATGGAAATTCAAGGTGAAATTCAGAATTCAAGGTGTGATTTTCAACTGTATTCGATCAGTCATTCATTCATGCAGTTCAGTCTCCTGGGGGGGCGGGGTGATTTTTGCACGTGATGAAGCTGTTTGTCGACCGTGTGAATGTTGTATTCATAAACTGTTTTCCAGTTAAGTCTTGTGATATGCGCTGCTGAATGGCAAAGTAGCTGTTTTAACTTCGTATCGTCCATCGGAAGGAATTTATCGACGGAACCACAAATCAAGCCTAAATAAATATAGTTGAATTCGAATATAAATTTATTCTTATAATGAGGATTTTACTGGAAAACTAATCTCATGCCGCATTCCCGCTCCATACTGCGTTTTGCACAGAGAAAACTCTACTCACTGAGTCTGAACAGGCGTCACCTATTACTACAAGTTTTCGTTTTCACAGAAATTCAGCACAGTATTATCTATGCCTCCAGCTGACTGGTACGTCTGCCTCATGAGGGTACCGATATCGACAGAGACGAGAGGATTTTCCCCTCTTATGCCTCTGGTCTTTCCCGGTAATCATTACAGGAATATTCTCATGAATATATGTCAGTTATCTCACGTTAATCGCCCAAGATATTCATCTTATAAAAAAAACTGTTAATGTATCAACTACGATCATTGTAGTAACTTCCTTTGTATGAGCCAGGTTTCGTAATTCTATATCAACATGTGGAGGTCTAACACCAGAGTCAACAGCCAGGCCTTCGGATCATTCCTTTCCAATGTTCGTGAATTGTCTGCTTTCTCGTATTCCCTTAATCCTTTGTCTTGCCTATTACCAAATAATAATGGATTTGTTGTCAATACATTGCCCGTCTTCGTCTCTTTTGGGAATATAAGATGGGAGAGTATTCCCCATTTATTTAACTCGCAACGCAAGTATTTTATCATCAAAAGAGCGAACAGTTTCAAAGGAAAATATGAACGATTACTAAATAACCTTTTGAAATGTAAACCCATTCGATATAAAACTCGGCTCATCAGCAAAGGTCGTCACAGCATGAAATCAAATATTAAATAAAGGGATTAAGTTAAAAATTCTTTTCTTTCTCATTATCCCAGAATCGTGACATACAACGTCAGCATGACAGTCCATACCAAAAAGAGTCAAATAAAATAAAATAATACAAAAAATAAACAGGCACTAATTTAAGGAGAGAGAAAGAAAAAAGTGTCAATTAATGCAATACATAAACGCTGGGGTCGAGGTGACCATGGAAGGTGTTGTCAAGACTTGACCTGTCAACACCTACTTGTAGAACAGCTTTAACGTCAGCAAATTAGTGGTCAAGGTATACATCACGAGAGAGAGAGAGCGAGTTTGGGGATTTTCCTCTTGAAGTAGGAGAGAGAGAGAGAGAGAGAGAGAGAGAGAGAGAGAGAGAGAAATGAAAGCCTTTGGAGTTTCCACTGAACGAGAGAGAGAAGAGAGAGAGAGAGAGAGAGAGAGAGAGAGAGAGACTTTGGAGTTTCCACTGAATGAGAGAGAGAGAAAGAAAGGAAAGAAACCCTCTTGAGTTTCCAATAAGAGAGAGAGAGAGAGGAATTAAAGCCATTGGAGTTCCCACTGAACCAGGGAGAGAGAGAAAGGAATGAAAACCTCAGGAGTTTCCACTGAGAGAGAGAGAGAGAGATAGCAGATCAGACTGTCCACCATTCACGTACTTTCTTCCATGTAACGTAATTATCTTTCGCGAGGTTATGCCTGGAGGACTTCAAAACCATCAGGATTGATTGATAAACATTGATTGAAGGTATTTTTGATGGATAAGGAAGTACATTCAGTCAGTATGAAAGTCTGAATAATAATAATAATAATAATAATAATAATAATAATAATAATAATAATAATAATTAATAATAATAATAATAATAATAATGAAGAAAGTATCACTCATTGATGTCGCAATACCATGGGACACCAGAGTTGAAGAGAAAGAGAGGGAAAAAATGGACAAGTATCAAGATCTGAAAATAGAAATAAGAAGGATATGGGATATGCCAGTGGAAATCGTACCCATAATCATAGGAGCACTAGGCACGATCCCAAGATCCCTGAAAAGGAATCTAGAAAAACTAGAGGCTGAAGTAGCTCCAGGACTCATGCAGAAGAGTGTGATCCTAGAAACGGCACACATAGTAAGAAAAGTGATGGACTCCTAAGGAGGCAGGATGCAACCCGGAACCCCACACTATAAATACCACCCAGTCAAATTGGAGGACTGTGATAGAGCAAAAAAAAAAAAAAAATAAATAATAATAATAATAATAATAATAATAATACAAAAAGATCCTCATAGTAGCACGAGTCTTCAAATGGAGAAACAAATCCACAGTTATGTAAATGTGCATAGTATATTTAAATTCAAAACTATAAAGCTAGCTTTCGGGAATCTGTTCGGTTCCTCTTATCAATCTGATTGATAAGGGGAACCGAACAGATTCCCGAAAACTATCCTTATAGTTTTAAATCTAAATATATGTACTATTTCACATAAATGGGTTGATTTGGTTTTCTCCAATAATAATAATAATAATAATAATAATAATAATAATAATAATAATAATAATAATAATAATAGGTAATTATAAATAAAATTTAACGATAAAATCTACGGATTGTGCACAATGGTTTTTGGTTAAAACACTGATCAGTAAAAAAAGTGGTCATATTACAAAAATAGAAGAGCATGAAAGGTTACCTTAGTATCATACTTCATGAGAGAGAGAGTTACAAGGATTAGGATGTCTCAAAGACTTAATAGTCCATTCGAGGAGACATCATGTGCTCACCTATCTCTAGGAGCAGGTTTTACTGTTTATTCACAGTGCCCTAATGATATTATCTAACTCTCTTTTAAACTCCTCCACACCGTTGCTGTTTACAACTTCTGATGGCAGATTATTCCATGTGTCACATATCTTATATGTAGAGAGAGAGAGAGAGAGAGAGAGGAGAGAGAGAGAGAGAGAGAGAGAGAGAGAGAGAGAGAGTGTCCCATAAACGGCGACCAGTCTTACCTTCTGAAGGTCCACAGGCCACGTGGAAAATCTAAAATTTCGAAAATTAAACCCAGTCATTTTGGCAAAGAACCACTGACAGATCTGTCTTTCAAAGCTGTGATTTGGCGCGAGAAAGATAATCGACATACAAGTTCACTGCAATATATGTACAGACCATCAAATCTCTCACAATAAATCTGTATTTTTTCAGTTATTTTTTTAAGCTATTTTTTTTTTCACTGACAAAAAAGAAGATAGTTAACGTTAACCAAGAGCTGATGACATAGAGTAATAATGAAATAACATGAAAGCAAAATTTAGGACAAAAAGGAATGAAGTCGCCTCTCAAGACATTCATACCATGTTGTGTATTTTTACAAAGAACAAGTAAAAAATGCGCCGAAGTTTCTTCCGCGCAATCGAGTTTTCTGTCCAGTGCACATCATCAAGGCCAACGAAAAATCTATTTTTCGATGGTCTCGGTATAATGCTGCATGAGCCTATATCGCTGCCAGACGCAGGATTATGGCTAACTTTAACCTTAAATAAAATACAAGCTACTCAGGCTAGAGGGCTGCAATTTGGTACGTTTGATGATTGGAGAGTGAATGATCAACATACCAATTTGCAGCCGTCTAGCCTCAGTAGTTTTTAAGATCTGGGAGCGGACAGGAAACGTTCGGACAGAAAAAAATGCTGACTGTCAGACAAAGCCAACACAATAGTTTTCTCTTCAGAAAACTAAAATTCACTCTTGATAATAATGAAAATGTGCGTTTTACTGAAGGGACGAGGATGCCTGTCCTGGCGACATTAAAAAGCTGCTTTTGAAAGACAAGACAGATACAGCGTTGCTTCTTCAAGAAAGGGAGAATTCGTCCATCTTGACAAGCGTAAAAAGTTGCTTTATTAAAAGCAAATATGTAGATCTTGATTAAAAGAACACCAACAGTCTTTGCACTCAAGGACGAATTTGACTATTCTAACACTCCTGAAAAACTTGTCTTTCTAAGGGCAAAGTAAGTCGACTCTCCTGAAAATACTAAAACCCTCTTTACCAGACATCCATGAGGGAGCAGGTATGGTGGCTAGCGTCGTGGTCTTTAGCGGTGGGAGGTTATAACCAGCATTCTTTGGAAGCTTGAATTTCAAGTCAGTGGCCCCTTTGGTGTGCTTGTTCCGTGGGAATAGGTTTCATCTAATGAAATATAGTAATAATAATAATTACAAAATACAAGAGCCTAGCCTTCTGACATATGCTACAAAGTTACTTGAGGATCATGAACGTAGCGATACAGGGTCACAACGAGGCCCATGAAGCCAAACAGATGATAGCAATCAATAAACACATTCTTTAAAAAAAAGGGGGGAGGGGGCTAAACACCACCCCTCCAAGTAATGCCACACCGTTGCTTTTCATAAAAAAAGATGAAGAGCCTAGCCTAATGATATATGCTGGAGACTTAAGGATCCCTTCAAACAAACCTAAATTGAATGTATTTCAAAAATGACTTAAAAGGAATAGTCTGCTGATTTTAAAGGAACTGTCTCATCATTTGGGGCGGCTAAATATGTATTAGTATCCTTAATAAATTGATAAAGGATAAACTTCTCAAAAGGTCTGCATACTCCTTTTAATATAAAAAATAACGCCTAATTCTGTATTTTCTGAGGTAATTTACTAAATGACTCAATAATAAATAATAATAATAAGAAGAAGAAGAAGAAGAAGAAGAAGAAGAAGAAGAAGAAGAAGAAGAAGAAGAAGAAGAAGAAGGCTATTAGTACATAATTAAGTTGACATTTACAACATTCCCAGATTACTATCCACAATGAGACGTAGTTGAATCAGCCTTAAAAAGTCACCAGTTGAAATCGTAAGAGATCATTAAACCCATAATCCCTTTTTATGATCACTTCATAATAAAGCTCTAAGAACCGAAAAATCTTAACTGACTTAATTCACCTGCATAAAGATCAATCAATAGAAACCACCAACACCTCTCTCTCTCTCTCTCTCTCTCTCTCTCTCTCTCTCTCTCAATCTTAGGCCCTGATCAAGTAGTCCAAAGACAATCCCAAAGCAAATAATCGAAATGATTTTCATGAGGATGATCTAAATAATACATAAATACATATATCCAATGTAGCACGAAGGAACACGTACTTGGGGATATCCTTAAATCCACGGTAGAGAAATAGAGAAAGGTAAGTGAAACAGGGACTTGGAACAAGTACTTTCGTAGTATATTCTACATTTTCAAGTTCACACTAAACATAAAAGAAGTTGACAGGCCTTATGATTTTATGTATAAACTCCTGTAAACTTCTTTTATACTCAGTGTGAACTTGAAAATGTAGATTATACTTCGAAAGTACTTGTTCCAAGTCCCTGATTCCTTTACCTTTCCGCCGTGGATTTAAGGATATACTCAAGTACATGTTCCTTCGTGCTACATTGGATATATGTATTTATGTATTCGTGTGTGTATGTGTGTGTGTGTGTGTGTGTGTGTGCCAGCAAAACATTTGCTATTAACCAACAATCCTTGGAAACGACCAGCTAACCATTATGGCACTACAGCGACCTTGAAAGATGAGCGACAGCGACCGAAAGCATGGGTAGTTTCACTGGGCTGGGCAGCGCGGTCGACATGCCTAATATAGGTCGATGTGAATCGTCTTATAAGTCGATAATAATCGTCTCTAACTCTCACAAGCACCAGACCAGAGGAGGGTGGAAATGTCGATGACTTTTTATAACCATAAGTACAGACCAGACGAGACGGCTACCATATTAAAAATAGAATAAAGACAAATGACTGGCTCCTGTCTGAGAGAGAGAGAGAGAGAGAGAGAGAGAGAGAGAGAGAGAGAGAGAGAGAGAGAGAGAGAGAGAGAGTATGGATAATTAGGGCATAAAATGTTAGTTCACTATAAGGCTTTTTCGAAACAGAGCACACATGTAAGTTATATGTATATATTGAAAAATCCATGTTCAAAATAAGCAAACACACACACACACACACGAGAGAGAGAGAGAGAGAGAGAGAGAGAGAGAGAGAGAGAGAGAGAGAGAGAGAGAGAGTATGGATAATTAAGGCAAAAAATGTTAGTTCACTGTAAGAAGGATTTCTCAAAACAGAGATCACACTGAAGTTATATGTATATAATAAAAAACCGTGTTCAAAATAAGCAAACAAAGAGAGAGAGAGAGAGAGAGAGAGAGAGAGAGAGAGAGAGAGAGAGAGAGAGAGAGAGGAGAGAGAGAGAGAGAGTATGGATAATTAAGGCAAAAAATGTTAGTTCACTGTAAGAAGGATTTCTCAAAACAGAGATCACACTGAAGTTATATGTATATAATAAAAAAACCGTGTTCAAAATAAGCAAACAAAAAAGAGAGAGAGAGAGAGAGAGAGAGAGAGAGAGAGAGAGAGAGAGAGAGAGAGAGAGTATGGATAATTAGGGTAAAGAATGTTAGTTCACTGTAAGAAGGATTTTTCAAAACAGCACACATGGAAGTTATATGTATATGTTGTAAAATCTGTGTTCAAAATAAGGAAACACACACAAAGAGAGAGAGAGAGAGAGAGAGAGAGAGAGAGAGAGAGAGAGAGAGTCGAATGGGCCCACTCCTAATGCCAAGGATTTAAAATCCACAGAGAGCACATTGATCTTATCTTGTAATATGACCTATAAACGTAGAATATACTTCTGCCATAGAATGATCCAAAACTGGCTAATATAGTTAAAAATACGACAAAAACGAGGCGCCTCGGCTTCTCAGGCACCAGAAATGCAGATCAGTTAATTATGTGCCCCTAGATGGAGAAAAAGGTCAGATAGGAAACAAAAAAAAACCATGGGAGATGTACCCTGGAATCCGTCCCTATGCATTTACTAAGTAAACGGCAAATTTCGAAAGGTACAGGTAATTAGACGGGGGAAAAATGATGCATAGTTACCAGATCGCGCAGAGCTCATTATCAATTGTAGTGGATGGATTCAGACGTTTATGCAAATACTATATTTAAATTTAGTTACATACAAAATAATATTCAAATTTACCTCACAAACATCAACAAAAGAACAATACCCTCTGAAAGGGGTGGCTCCAGAAGAAAATACAACGGTCGCTACCACATTCATACTTTTAACTGTTGAATCGTGTATGAACGCCTTGTCCAGTACAATTTCCATAGCATTAATCATTTCACACACCTACACAGCAGGCGCATTAATAGTGCACTTAACTCCTTAACAAACAGCACTATCTTTACTTTCATGACGCTGCAAATGCCGCAGTTGAAGTAAGAATGAAGTAAGAATGTGTGTGTGTGTTTTTTTTCATCTACCGTCTGATAAGGGAATGGGGCTTATTATTATTATTACTATAGTAGATTCACATCACCCGCGCATATGATGCCTAGGCCCGTCCCTTACGACGCTCCTGATTGGCTGTTGATAAGCCACTCACAGGGCTGGAAACTCTCAGTCTCTCTCGAGAGAGTTCACATGGGCAGGATCTATGTTCCACCTCTCCTGAGGGACACTTTTGAAAGACGTATCTCTCAGGAGAAGTGGAACATAGATCCTACCCATGTGAACTCTCGAGAGAGACTGAGAGTTTCCAGCCCTGTGATTGGCTTATCAACAGCCAATCGGGAGCGTCGTAAGGGACTGGCCTAGGTATCATATGCACGGGTGATGTGAATCTACTATAGCAAATTAGGGGGGTCGAGGGCAGAATGAAACCCCATTATAAACCGTTCTTAGGGGTCCCCACTATAACCTTGCCAAGTTTCATGTCCATCGGACCAGCCGTTTGGCCGTGATTGAATGACAGACGGACGGACAGACATAACGTGCATTATAGTAAGATTAAAATAGTTTAACCAGACCACTGAGCTGACTAACGGCTCTCATAGTGCCGGCCCGAAGGATTGAAATTAAATGGAGTACCATTTCTAGGCCAATTTTTAAAAATAAATATGCCAAAAAGGCATATGCTCTACACTGGAACACACGCACACAAATGCACTTATACTCCCGTATCCATATGAATAATAAAAAAAAAAAATATTATTATTAAAAATCAAAATAAGTCTTTTATTTGATAAATGCCGCAGGGGTATTTGTATTTTCGTAGGTTTGTTTGTATGGTGTTTTGACGTTGCATGGAACCAGTGGTTATTCAGCAACGGGACCAACGGCTTTACATGTCTTCCGAACCACGTCGATAATAAACGTCTATCACCAGAAATACACATCTATAACCCCTCAATGGAATGCCCGAGAATCGAACTCGCGGCCACGGAGGTAGCAGTTCAAGACCATACCGATCACGCCACTGAGGTGCTTCACGAGACTTAGTTCTTGAAACATAAAAAAAAAAAAAATAAATAAACTGTATCCAATATTGAATGTTTCGACGAGACTTAGTTCTTGAAACATTTAATATTGGATACAGATTTTTTTTCATCTTACTACAATAACTACTTATCTTCAGTTCCTCTACAGAATCGCATAATGTCTAATATCACAACATAACAAATAGCGCTAAACAATGCACATTATTCATGTGCGCTAATTAACTGAAAGTTCACTAGTTTTCTTACAAAACCGTTAAAACCATATTAGCAAAAGTTTCTCGACAACTTCTTTCTGATAAAAAAAAAAAATCTTTAGCACGTCTATGTAAAGCTGTCGCATAATAAATTAGGAAAACTCGACGATGCTTCCTTTACACAGGGCCTTCAATCATTTTTAGTTCTCTGTAAAGGAAAACTATGGAGATAACCATTTGTCTGTCCGTCCGCAATTTTTCTTTCCGCCCTCAGATCTTTAAAACTACCGAGGCTAAAGAGCTGCAAATTGGTATGTTGATCATCCACCCTCCGATCATCAAACGTACCAAATTGCGGCCCTCTAGCCTCAGTAGGTTTTATTTTATTGAAGGTTAAATTTAGCCATAACCATGTGTCTGCCAACGATATAGGACAGGCCACCACCGGACAGTAGTTAAAAGTTTCATGGGCCGCGGCTCATACATCATTATACAGAGATCATCGAAAGATAAGATCTATTTTCGGTGGCCTTGATTTTACGCTGTGCGGAAAACTTGATTATTCGGTGTATTTTTTACTTGTTCCTCTTGGTCGTAAACATTCCAAGGTTCTCCATAGGGAAGACGTAGCATTTCCATTAGCAGCAGAGCAGCGAGATAATTCATTGTCCGATTTTATTAGCGTTTATTAAATCAATACGATTCAGGTTCAGTGCTTGATTCAATACCTTCATCAACCTCATGAATTCCGACTCAAATTACATGTTTGTTCATTAGCTGAAAATGTTAATTGATGCGTCTGAACAAAGCATTTGTTTGTGGCTGTGCTTGTTTTGCTCGTTTTCAGTTTCCAACTCAAAATGAATCGCTTACCTTAAACTTGCAAAGCTAAACAAAAAAATATATACAACGTATTTTAATATGATTGCGGAATATCACATCCTCAAGTATAAATCCATATAAATTAAATATATATTCATATATATATATATATATATATATATATATATATATATATATATATATATATATATATACATATATACACACATATCTATATACGGAATATATACGTGTAATATATGTTACAGTATCCTACTAAAGGTTAGGTATAGTTCAAGATGGCTGCGAAAGTTGTATATCTATGCTTGTTAAATTATCCTAATAAATAGGAAATTAAAATATCCCTTACAGGAAATTTAAGGGGAATAAAGGAATAAAATAATATCCAATGATGAGATATTGTAAATATGTCGGCACGCGCGAGCAATTTATCATGAGATGTCATATAACCACGTATTTAATTTAGTTTTCAGATTATAAAACATTTACGCTGTACTAAGGTATAACTGTTTTAGTTTAGATATATTTTTCATCTGAAAAAAAATTACGACAGGAAAAGGAGCGTCTACGTAAGTAGAGCTTGCAGTAGTGATTGGAATATTCTTCAAAATTACCTAACAATTCAACTAATAAAGTAAATCAAAGGACTGAAAATATATCCCTGCCAAATACATGAGTAAATAAATACTGAAAGCGGGGGACCTAATATTTAGCTATTATTTACACATTTTTGATTTTGTAAATGATTGCTAAATATGAGCACCCTTTGCTAATCTCTAATTACGCATCCATATTATTATTATTATTATTATTATTATTATTATTATTATTATTATTATTATTATTATTATTATTATTATTATTCAGATGAAACCTATTCATATGGAACAAGCCCATACTGACTTGAAATTCAAGCTTCCAAAGAATATGGTCTTCATTAGGAAGAAGTAAGACGAGGTAAAGCGAAATACAGAAAGAAGCGACCCCATTTATTCAAAAATAAAAAATACATTAATAAATTAACTATAAAATTGTATTAAAAGGCAAGGTGAATAGTATTAAAGCAATGATATATTTTGTTTGTATGGTGTTTTTACGTTGCGTGGAACCAATGGTTATTCAGCAACGGGACCAACGGCTTTATGTGACTTCCGAACCACGTCGAGAGTGAACTTCCATCACCAGAAATACACATCTCTCACTCCTCAATGGAATGGCCGAGAATCGAACCCGCGACCACCGAGGTGGGGCGCTAATACCATACCAACCACGCCGCTGAGGCGCTCAGTAATAATATATTGCGCCTTCGCTTGAACTTCTGAAGTTCCAATTGCAAGACATCCTGGGGGGGGGGGGGGAGGAAATGTTCCACAGTCCAACGGTGGGAGGAATAAAGGACCTCTAGAACTGAGAAGTTCGACAGCGATTCACATCTACTTCATATTGGTACTGCCGTTCAGCGAATCTGATTGCTCTCTCTCGGCAGATGAAGCGGATCAGGGATCATTGTGAATGTGAATTGGCTGAGACGTATTGTTATCTGGGGATTTGGTGACCTATACTCTGTTTTTTTCCATCTGTCCATCCGCCTGTGGTGTTTGCGCATGGTAACACTGCGTCCCAGGCTTTAAATAATATCCTATTTCGAATATTAAAAGTGTAATTCGCATACAGTAAATTATTAAAACACTTTTCAGTTGCAAATGTACACCCAGATATCCTTTTATTTACCTAAAACTTACACATAGCGTAAATATTTAAAGCCCGGGACGCAGTGTTACCATGCACGACCACCACAGGCGGATGGACAGATGGAAAAAAAAGAGAGTATAAACCAATAAATAAGTCGCCCAGAAAACCTCATAAATGCGAGACTTCGGTACACAGCGAAACCATGGAGAAGACATAGGTGGAACAGAATAGAATATGGAATGCAGGCCCAAGGCCAAGCGCTGGGACCTGTGGACTCATTCAGCGCTGAAAGGGAAATCAACAGTCAGAAGGTTTGAAAGGTGTAACAGGCGGATAACGTCGCAGTTGTACTATGAAATAATTGTTAGAGAAGGTGAAAAGTAAGTGGAAGTACTGGAGGGAGGCTGCAAAGACCCTCCAGTAATGCCTGCAGTGCACCACGTAAGGTGCACTGACGGCGCTGCCCTGCTTAGGGGATGTGCTTATTTGAGAACCAGTTAATGAACTGATGGTCTGTTAATATAATAATGTGGTGTCACAAAAACATAGGTCATCAACTACCTGAAAAGTTATTAAACAGTAACATTAAAATATACTACAAACGAACACGAATCTAACTGTAATATACGCAAATCTAAATCATCTATAAATTTAGCTCTTTTTTTTTTCTTTTCTTTTTTTTAATCAAAGCTTTGGAAGTATGTTTGTTGACGCCCCAAGGATTGAAGCAAGTGGTATTTTGATCAGCATCTACTGTTCATTAGGTTTATTGTTATTAACATATATGAGGGATGGACGGCAAATGTTGGGAGGGGGGAAAAAAGGTCACCAGGAAACTTCGAAAGAAAACCGAAGGACGAATATGGTTTTTTTTTTTTATGAAAGTTTTAGTCAGAGATATATAAAGGAACCCTCAGACGGACGTTGGCACACAACTGATTCTACCCGACTACGAAATATCACCCGTGCAAAAGGTTAGTTACTGAACGTTTAAATCGCTCTACTGCAACAGCAAACTTTAGTGGTTCCATAAAAAAAAGTGATGCGATCTAGTGCGTGTTGACGCTGATGATGAAGATATCTGACAATGATATATAGTTAATTGGCGGTTTGTGCGGAATGTGTGCAGTTGAAGGAAAAATTTAATGCCATCTAAGGGGACTGCTCAAGCTTTGATAAACTTAGGACGTCAAAGGAACTTGATTTTTTATTTTATTTTAGACCAAAGAAGGAATGTCCCCGTTTAACCCATTACTTTGGAATACTCCAACTCAAGAATATCAAGACAGAATTAGAATCTATAATGTACAGTGAACACACAGTGAATACATCAGCTGCAAAGGAAGTCGTAATATATATTTTAAGCAGATGGGAGTGATTAGTGTTTTAAAAAAAATACAACTTCGAACAATATAAGTTATCATTTCTTTTCCTTGATGCTGAAAGAGGATTAATCCACCAAGTAACGAAAATGAAAACACCAGCATTCAAACCTGACAAAATCAAGCACTCTGATATCTGGGAAATGCTAATAGCGACAAATTCCGACATTATTTTAATATATGAGCACATTATGGATTTCGTCACATTTTAGGAGCGCACTGAAGCACAAACTTCACTGGATTACATACATAATCAAACAAACTGTGATACCATGTTTTTTTACAATGCCATTCAATACTTTTCGACTGAGCACAACTTGCTTATTCCCAACCACAATGTTTTTGATGGGGAGTTGCATGAGTATTCCCCATCACACTGACTTTTAGGCAGCGAGCTACTACGTATTTTCAGTTATAATGATTTCTGAATTGCTGCAACATGCATACTTATCACAGCAATGCTTTATGACAAAAAGTACATGACTACTTTACACCAAAACGTACTTGGTGACAAAACCTACGCACAAGTTGGTCGACAAATTGTTCTCCGAGGGAGGCTGAAGACATCAAAATGTTAACATAGGCTATAGGTTAACTTCCCATCCAAATGCCTTTCGACAGAATACTACATATATCCTTGCTTAGCACCAAAATGCATTTATTACAAAGCACTAATGTTTATTTTCAAGCTAAATGCATTTTTTATTATGAACATCAAGCTCAATTCCTTTCAAAAAGCCGTCAATCACATCAATATATGACTATTTCCCTTTAAAATACTTTTATGACAGGTCACACCACGCTTATTTCCCACCCCATTGTCTTCACAGAATTCCCACTAAAATACACAGTAACTAACCCTGTGGTAGGGGTATAAGAATACTACCACCGTAGGTCCTGCGTGTCGTAAAAGGCGACTAAAAGGACAGCTGCTGCCTTGCAGTCTTACTCTTTTAGTAAAAGGCTAGGCCCACTGCCAATAACTGTGGAAACTGCTGCCCTGCAGTCTAACTTTATAGTAAAAGGCTAGGACAACCGCTAATAACTGTGGAAACTACTGGCCTGCAGTCTCACTTTTTAGTAAAAGGCTAGGCCCACTGCCAATAACTGTGGAAACTGCTCCCATGGAGTCTTACA
The DNA here is from genome assembly GCF_015104395.2 of Macrobrachium nipponense. Classification (NCBI taxonomy): domain Eukaryota; kingdom Metazoa; phylum Arthropoda; class Malacostraca; order Decapoda; family Palaemonidae; genus Macrobrachium; species Macrobrachium nipponense. The sequence goes on along the minus strand of NC_087202.1, from coordinate 77,586,471 downwards.
TTTTAGTAATAGGGGATGTCTACAGCCAATAACTGTGGAAACTGCTGCCCTGCAGTCTTACTTTAGAGTAAAAGGCTAGGCCAACCGCCAATAACTGGAAACTGCTGGCCTCCAGTCTCACTTTTTAGTAAAAGGCTAGGCCCACTTCCCATAACTGTGGAAACTGCTGGCCTGCAGTCTCCCTTTTTAGTAAAAGGCTAGGCCCACTGCCATTAACTGTGGAAACTGCTCCCATGCAGTCTTACATTTTAGTAACAGGGGATGCCTACAGCCAATAACTGTGGAAACTGCTGCCCTGCAGTCTTACTTTATAGTAAAAGGCTAGGCCAACCACCAATAACTGTGGAAACTGCTGGCCTGCAGTCTCACTTTTTAGTAGAAGGCTAGGCCCACTGCCAATAACTGTGGAAACTGCTCCCATGCAGTCTTACAATTTTAGTAAAAGGCGATGCCCACCGCCAATAACCGTGGTTGATGACAGCGAGGACATGCAGTCGTAAAAACTCCTATGCTAAACAATAAACCATGCCTGATGATGTCTTTGATAGAAAACAATGGAGAAGGCGCATCAGGCAACCGACCCCTTAATGTAGGGATAACAGTGGGAAAGAAGAAGAAAATACAAAGTAAAAGCTACAGCCACTTTCGAAGAGTCCTTGCAAAATTAAAAGAATTTTCTTTCAGTACTGCAAATGACTATCATTATAACATTCGTACGGTATATGTCCAAATGCCACTAAGTTAACAAACAGAAATTCCCAAGGAGTAGACAAAATTAAAATATAAATTTATGGCAGTGATTCTTAACCTTTTTCAGTGCACGTACCCCTTGATATCTCAGAAAAATTTCTCTCACCCCCATCCAATATGAAAGTCAATACAAACATGTTAAATATAGAGTAAATATACAGTACCATTGCACTGGATATTATGTCTCGTACCCGCAGGGTTAAGGTTTCGTACCCCTTGGGGGTACTTGTACCCCAGGTTAAGAACCACTGTGCTAGGGTCTACAGTATCAAGTGTGATAGTCAGGAAGTGGAGCCAACATATAAAGTTTTCCACCATTATGTCACAATGAAATCATCAGAGCTTACCCAAGGTACCTTGATTTCACCTTACTCCCACCAAACCAAATTTCTTCCACATATAAAATAAATAATGTAAACATGAATATGGCAATATATTTCGATGTCTAAGTATAATTTTTGTATACTCATCATTTAGTGTCATTCACTAGTGTATAATTGCGATACACCATAGCGTACAGTCTGTATAAGAAAACAACTATAAATATTTACTGAGAAATTTACAACCACCCTGACAATGATATAACTACCTTATGGTAAATGATACCTTACATGTGATAAAATTATTTCCTTTCAACATTGCAAAAATAATAAAAGCAACCTTTCAAAAATTCTAAGAAAAATGTCAGATCATCCCCCGAACATAACCAAAGTAACACCCGTAAAGCCATCTATTCTCTCGTTCACAGATGAGGTTAGTGTGGCTGGTCACTGCAGTTCTGGTGCTCTGGGCATCAGAAGGCAGGTCATCTCCATTTGCCTTTTCCAACAACGAGGACCACGGAGATAACACCAACCACAATGGCGGACTTTTGCTGGGTGACAACACAGGTAGTTTCAACCTTGCGTCGGAAAACGAAGAAAACGAAAATGGCCAGGCAGAAGAAAATGGCGACGGTAATGAAAATGAATTTGGCGAGGGAAATGAAACAGAGCAGAGCCAACATGAGAAGTATGAAAACGAAGGAGGCGACAATAACGGTGCCGGCCGGGAGAATGAAGAGGGCTTGGACGGTAGTCGAAGGAAATTTGGAAGCAAAGGCACCGATGAAGAAAATGCCGATGAAAGAAGAAAAGGAAAAGAATCCACTGCTGACGGTCATGAAAATGGTCATGAGAGGGAAGGCAATGAAATGAACAATGGTGAAAACGAACAGGTTGGTGGTGCTACCCAGGGAATAACAAGTGTAAACAGGGTGGGACAGCAAAGTTCTAGCGCCACCTGGCAAGGTGCTACTGCTGGCAACAGACATGACCAACAAAATGTATACAACAACGGGTTAAGTCAGCAACACGTCAGTGGACAGCATAATGAAAATGGTGCAATTTTCTCCAATGGAAATGTTAATCATGCAATTCAGTCCAACTATAATGGCCAGCATGAAATTCACTCAGTTCAAAGTAAAGATCGTGCAAGTCATGTAAAAGTTGATACGGTTCAAGCCAACAGTGATGGTCCTCGAGTAAATCAAGCCACTTCTAATGCTAACCATGAAGTTCAAGCCCCTCATGGTCATCATGCAATCTACGCAATTGCTAGTGTTGATCGTTCAGGTCAGCCTACTGCTTCTGTTAGCAGAGTAGGTCACGCTAACCCTAATGTTCATCTTTCAATTCAAGGTCAACATAATGGTATTCATGTTACTCAGGGCAATTCCAATGGTTACCAAGCAATCCAAGCATTGAACAATAGTCATCATACACTTCCCGTCAGTGTTAATGGGCATCATGCAATTCACTTCAATAACAATGGTCATAAAGACATTACAGTCAATGCTAATAGCCATCATACAATTCAGTCCAATGCTAATAATCAACGAGCAATTCAGAAAACTGATGCCAGTCATGCAGGCCATCAAACCATTTTGGGTAATTTTAATGATGACAGTCGTGTAACTGATAATGGTGTGAGCAAGTTAGTTAATCATGATAATGGTGCACATCAGGAAACTGTCACTGGTCATCAAACAATTCCTGCTAGCGGTAACAGGCATCATGCAATTCAGGCAAATGTTAATGTTCGTCGTCTTGGCCATCCAAATACAAATGTTCATCATGCAATTCAGGCAAATGTTAATGTTAATCGTGTTGGCAATCCAAGCACTAATGTTCAACATGCCATTCACTCCAATAACAATGGTCATAAAACTATCAAAGTCAACAGTAATGGCCATAATCATCAAGCAAGTCAGCAAAATGATGCTAGCCAAGCAAGCCAAGGCAACATTTTTGGTCACTTCAATGGTCTGAGCCAGTTAACTTCTGGTAATACTGGCGCACACCAAGAAACTGCTATTGGTCATCATACAAATCAGGCCAAGGCTAATGGGCATCATGGAATTCAGACGCCTGCTAGTGTTAATCGTGCAGGCCATGCCGCTACTAATGACCATAATGCAATTTCCTCCAATAATGATGGTCGTAAACAAATTAAAGTCAATGGGTCAACTGGTAATATCAATGGTGTTGGTCAGGTAGCTACTGGTAGTGGTGTCAGCCAGTTAACTGCCACCGTTAATGGGCCAAGCAAAGCAACTGCTGATGTTAAACATTCAGGGCAAGTAACTAAGGATAATAATGGCAATAGCCAAGCACATTTTAATGTTGCCACAGGAACTGCCACTGTTAATGGGCCAAGTAAAGCAACTGCTGATGTTAAACTTTCAGGCCAAGTAACTAAGGATAATAATGGTAACAGCCAAGCACATTTTAATGTTGCCACAGGAACTGCTTCTGCTAATGGGCCAAGCAAAGCAACGGCTGATTTTAAACATTCAGGCCAAGTAACTAAGGATAATAATGGCAACAGCCAAGCACATTTTAATGTTGCCACAGGAACTGCCACTGTTAATGGGCCAAGTCAAGCAACTGCTGATGTTAAAAATTCAGGCCAAGTAACTAGGGATAATAATGGCAATAGCCAGACACATCTTAATGTTGCCCAAGCACCTGCTGCCAATAATGGTGCAGGTCAGGCAAATGTAGATAACAATGGCGAGGGCAAAATTAAAGCCGGCACACAAGCTGAGGGGAGAACGAGAGGAACGGCCAACCAAAGATTCTTCAACATCCCGCTCTCCTTTGGTTCTGTAGGTGGAATTGGTGGACTTGGCGACATAGCACTCGGTCTTCCTGCTATTGGTGGTATTGGTGCTGTTAGGCCACCAAGTGACTGCCGCTATTGGTGCAGGACGCCCCAAGGTCAGGCTTACTGCTGTGAGAGTGCCCATGAGCCACAGAGCTTTGCTGGAGTAATCAAACCTGGAATCTGTCCACCCGTCCGCCCCGTCTGCCCACCTGTCAGGAGCTTCCAGCCACCTGCACCCTGCTCCAATGATGGTGCCTGTGGTGGTGTTGACAAGTGCTGCTTTGACACCTGTCTGCAACAGCATGTTTGCAAACCCCCTCTTGGATTTGGACGGTAGTTCTGCTTCATTCATTTGAACACATTAAGTTTTGTTTGTAAATATCCAATTAAAGCTGAAAGAAGCCTAATGATAAGTGCAGTGTGACGCAAGTATATTTTGTAAAAAGCCTAAACTGTAAAATATATTTTAAAGACTTTCCACAACATTTAATTTCCACATTCCCGGTGAGAGAATTAATCCAAACAATTAACAAACCCAAGCAATAAAGCCAAACAAGAGGCTTTTGAATATACATCACTTTAAAGCAAGTATGAATATCCATACTAGATAAAATTCAAGCAAAACTAGAAATCAAAGAGCTAACTGAAATTAATCTTTAAAACCAATTTCTTTTCAAACTTAGCTTGTTACTATTACGAGCATCGCTTAGTACCTCACTTCAGAGTCTATCAAGCAATGAGGTAGCTCTAATCTCCAATAAAAAGAGGAACCCAATTGAAATACATTTCACTGTCAGATACATTTGACAACCAGGGATCCGTCTCCCATCTCCATTTTGCCACAAATACCTAAGAGTGTAATACATATATCAAATACGTAATCACTTTAGACCTTGATTATAACTATGTTAGCCATCCTAGCTGTGACCCCACGTTTGCTATTTCCTAATGCCTGCACTGAAGTTTTTCAACTAAAGTTTTTCTATTGCAAATGTGGATCACTTGCTTACAATTTCCATGTGGGATATTTATGATCCACCAATCCCTCAGTGAGTTAGCACCTAACAAAACCACACCCTGATATATTTTTATGAGTCCAGTACCTCTTGCACAAGTTCTTCCCTCTATGGCACTCTTCAGAACTGAGCGGTTTCATTGGCACTGAATACCTACTCCACTATATCACTTTATTTTGTCTATGACTTTATTTAGTCTAGAAACACCCTGGTTGCCTCTCCTTCAGCAGCAGCTGCTTCTCCTGAAACCTTTGCATTCTGAAGTTTAACCCTCCTTCTGAAAACATCAAACCTGCCTTTGCTAACTTTAAATCCTGCAGAGCTATAGTAGATTCACATCACCCGTGCATCTAATGTCTAGGCTAGTCCCTTACGACGCTCCTGATTGGCTGTTGATAAGTCAATCACAGGACTGGAGACTCTCAGTCTCTCTCGAGAGTTCACATAGGCAGGATGTATGTTCCACCTCTCCTGAGGGATACTTTTGAAAGAAGTAGCCCTCAGAAGTGGAACATATATCCTGCCTATGTGAACTCTCCAGAGAGACTGAGAGTTCCCAGCCCTGTCATTGGCTTATCAACAGCCAATCAGGAGCGCCGTAAAGGACTGCCCTAGACATCAGATGCACGGGTGATGTGAATCTGCTATAGATTCTTTGCCTTTCCCCTTACTATAAGGATTCATGGACACAGCCTTTTCTGAACTGATGCGTTTTTATAGCAAGCTTGCACCAACAGAAAAACAGTGGTTCCACCTAAGAGAGGAATTTTGCATGTCAAGACACCACTGTTGTACTGGTGTAGCTGTGGCAACAGTTGCATAAATTGACATTTCCTCCGTATACTACGTGTGCCGCACAGTCAGTTCATTGATGCAGTATTTCAAGGGTCCTCTTCTGACACCCAAAAGACACATGTTTGATATATATTAATATATATATATATATATATATATATATATATATATATATATTATATATATATACTTATCTATACACATACATATACATATATACATATATATATATATGATGTTATATATATATATATATATGATATATATATAGATATATATATATATGATATATATATATATATATATAAGAATTTTGCGCACACAAAAAATTTTATATTCGCAATAACCAAAATTGTAAAAAATTGTAAAAAATGTGCCCGGTCTCCCCTATATATATATATATATATATATATATATATATATATATATATATATATATATATATATATATATATATATATATAGGGGAGACCGGGGCTAGTGGCACATTTTTTACAATTTTGGTTATTGCGAATATAAAACAAAAATTTTTGCAAAATTCTTACCACCATTGAAAAATATTAACATTCGTCTTTATCATAGAGCAAAATAACTGTTGTTTGCTTTCAACATAAGATAACAATAAGCTTTAGAAAAAATAACTTTTTCGTGCCAACTTGCCCCGTATACGGGGTAAGTTGGCACACATTATGGGGTAAGTTGGCACATTGATAATTAAAAGAAAATTACTACATTGCATTTAAATCAAATAGCAAAAATACCCTCTGAATTTTCAAAATACAAAATATAAGGCATTAGTATTACTTCAGATCATCATCTAGTTGTAATTGTGGCAGGTGTGAAACAAATCCTCGTAATAGTCGTCATGCTCCCACATGTTACATGCCTGCACTGGACCCACACTTCTCTTGGCTTACCAAACACAGGCTCTCTTCAGCTGAGCTTTCTCCTGGATCGACAGGAGCAGTTCTTAAAGTCTGTAGCACGCTGATGACTGATCTCAAGCCCATGTGTCTTTTCGGACATCTCTCAATCTGTTACATAACCACCCGTAAAATCAAAATCTTGAAATAGTCAGTATTTCAAAGTTGAAATACTGACCATTTCAAGGAATGTCACAGATGGGCATACTTGATCCTGGATTACCAGTCATCCACGAATCACATGCCCTGTTAACACATTTCTTCAGATATCTATAAACACTAAAATCCAGGGGCTGCAACTTGTGAGAGCAATGTGGAGGAAATGATAGGACACTAATCTCATTATCCTACCAAAAATCCAGAAACAAAACGTAAATTATATAAATAAATAGGGCTACTATTGTTATCAAATAACGTGTGCCAACTTACCCCATTTATTTTCAGCCAAGTTGCACCATCTGTACCATTTGGTACAAAAACGCTTGCCAGTCCACACCAAGAATTATTGAATTATTAATTTTAATGGTATAGAATCTTTAAACCATAAGGAAAACTATGCTAAAATTGAAAAATAATCTTTATGAATGTATAGATGTTATAGCAAATAACAAAGATTAAAATATTTACTTACAACCAGCAAAATAAAAGATTGTCTCATAAATTCGAGCACCTACGTTCTATCTCTATAGAATTTTGCTGGTAATTGAGGAACCACGTGGCAATTACACAGTACATGCATTAGAGTCATCTATTGGTAAACTTTAAAGTTATTTTGAGTGTGCCAACTTACCCCTGTAGCCAACTAGCCCCAGTCTCCCCTGTATAATAAACCACCCTATACTAAACGACCTCTTGCAACGGAAAAGTCATAGAAAAAAACGCTTACATAATGTGTGAGAGGAACTTTCCTTTCATCAAAGTGCCTGAACATTTTCGTTTGGAAATCAGCATTAGTAGTATATTATATGGCCCGAGGGCGGAGAAACGGCTGGAGTGAGTCAGGAAGTGCCAGCCAATCATAAATTCAAGGGTAATTCTAATTGCGATCTTCTTGTAACTTTACCAGAATATACGTTATTCAGTACTCACGAGTGCAGTATCGACAACCAATGTTATATTTGGTCAAGTCTGCGCTCACGCACGCACACATATATATATATCATATATACATATATAATATATATTATAATATATATATATATATATGTTTGTGTGTGAGGGTGTGTGTGTGTGTTCAATCATTAGCTACAAACGCCGTTTAATATCCAATTCACCCTACTTCGGGAATTATCACTAAAAGGGAATTATAAGTGATCAATGGATTGGCACCGAAGGGTCTTGAACACTTGACACTAGGTAACCGTGTCGAGTGTAAGAGACACTTTGCTATCGATCCATTTATCACTTATAAGTTCCCTTCGGTGATAATTCTCCTTCGAGGATAATTCCCAAACTAGCGTGTACTGGATATTAAACTTGATTTGTAGCTTAATGATTATACACACACAAATATATACATATATAGCTCTCTCAAGTATAAAAGTCCCATTAAAACACTCTGGTTTAAAGCTAAGGACTGTATTTCGGTGGACTAACTCCCGCCCATATCAAGTAGTGAATGACAAAAGTATTTAGATTGGCGAAATTTGTTTACATTAATATATATTATATATATATATATATATATATATATATATATATATATATATATATATATATATATATATATATATATATATATATATGAGATTATATCTTCTCTCCATGATGTTAATTACATCTTCCCATGGGGTCCGCCAAATACATGATTATGCCTTAGTGCCAAAATGCAATGGCAATGGGTAACATAAATTAGGTAAAGAGTAATGGCAATTCTTCAATAACGAGTACATTATGTCAAAGTAAACACTCATTAGCAATAATTACTTAAATAGCCTAATAAACGGCTCAAGGTTTATAAAAAGTGTACTAAAAAAAATAAAATAAAAACAGAAAGATAAACTCTAAAATTCCAGTAGTCCATTAACCTCAAATGCATAAAAATTCAAATTGACGAAAATTTTATAAAAATATCGTATAAATTTGCAATCTATAGACGTAATGAATAAAGTGAGAGCGCTTTGTGTATTTCAGATATCCATAATGTCAAATTTTGACCTTGAAAACTAATCGAAAGACCTGATCCTCATCTCTTAATTAAGAAAATAATGTGACACAATATAAACTTCCAATATTATTATTACTATTATTATTATTATTTAGGAAAACTATGCTTTCCCGTAGCCTCGCTATTCATGACCAAACGAATAGTATTTACCAACACTTCACGAAGAACCACAACAGCAAACCACAACGTGCCCAACTGAAGACACACAAGTGGTAATAAAAGCGAAAACCGTCGGAAACCTGCATAAACAGAGGTTATGTTAATTGTCGATAATACTCAGGCATCGACAAGAAGTTGCAACTTCGCCATTATTCTTAAAATAACGGCAGTAAATTTTAGCTTTTCTTACTGTGAATCCACCCCATGTTACTGGCAACGGTTTAATGTTGGATTATATATATATATATATATATATATATATATATATATATATATATATATATATATATATATATATATTCTTGTTGAATATGATACACTTCCTTATGTACAGAGAACGATACGAAAAAACTTTGAAAACAAAACTCATTATTTTTAATAAACCAATTCCCACTAAACTGCAGCCCTATTACGGCAACAACAGGCAATCAAAAGTAGCATTACACCATTACGGTACATCAATGGCTAGACTTCCTTATTCCTGCGTTCAGAGGAAGGTGGGAGGTACAAAGGATGCTTTGTGAAACGCCTAGGATGTCTCAACTGCGTTATTAAGGGTATTAAAAAAAGGGTCCCAAACCCAAGGACACTGCGTTGTCTTGGATATAAATGACGGATGCAAGCACAGCAAGCATCGAGTCTTTCGCAACCCATTCGTTATTGCAAGAGGTAAGCCAGCATCTCTCTCTCTCTCTCTCTCTCTCTCTCTCTCTCTCTATATATATATATATATATATATATATATATATATATATATATATATATATATATGTATATATAATACCATAAAACTATTACTATATGTCATTGCGTAAGCATGGACTTGACGTTAAACCAGAAATTAAAAAATGTAAACATTTTTGACAAGATTTTTTACCAAAACCGTTCTCATGAATATCTAAATCACAGTTATTATCTAAAAGTATCTGATGAAGCTCTCTCTCTCTCTCTCTCTCTCTCTCTCTCTCTCTCTCTCTCTCTCTCTCTCTCTCTGTTCCACAATACTCTTATATTATATATTATTGCGTAAGCATGGACTTGACGTTAAAACAGCAATGAAAACATTTTTTGACAAGCTTTTTACCTAAAACGTTTTCTTGACTATCTGAATCACATTTTTCCGTAGAAATATCTTTTGACAGTAAGTATTTCATCAATCAAGCATTAATAGTGGACCTCAATAAGTGAAATAGAACCTGTTTCATATATTCCAACATTACACGAGGACATTACTAAGTTGTCTACGGAGACAGAATGATTATCATAATGCAAACAGTGTTGGAAATTTCTACCACACAAACCTGAAAGGTCATTAAACTGCAAAGCAAGCTTCCACATAAGACAATGGACCTTTGTTCATTACAAACGCAAGCGCTATATACGAAGTATCAGTGAGCATTGTTTTATAATCGGTTATTTTCTGATTTCGTAAAATGTCATATTATACGACATAAACATATGACAAACATTTTGCACTATACATATATATATATTATATATATATATATATATATTATATATATATATATATATATATATATATATATATTATTGGTAGTTTATTCTTAACATTTCCAAGTTCACACTGAATATAATAGAAGGTAAAAGACCTTTCTATCCAAAAACAGAGAGGGTGGGCGGGGTTACCGTTCATGTCTCTTTGCTTAAAGAACACGCCGCCCAGATTAACAAACTGTAACCCAGTCTCTCTCTTTGTTTTTGGGTATAAAGGTCTGTTAACTTCTATTATATTCAGTGTGAACTTGAAAATGTAGAATAAACTACGAAAGTACTTGTTCTAAAATCCCCAGTTTCACTCACTTTACATATACACCACACACATATGAATATATATATATAATATATATATATATATATATATATATATATATATATACATATACATATAGTATATATATAATTAAATATATATAAATATATATATATATATATATATATATATATATATATATATATACATATACATATACTATATTCATATATATATATATATATATATATATATTAAATATATATATATATATATACATATATATATATACCTATATATATACATATACATATATATATATATATATATTATATACATATATATATATATATATATATATATATATATATAAATATATATAATATATATATATATATATGTATATATATATATATATATATATATATATATTCTATAATCAAAATCCTGCACGGATCTATCAAGGCGATCCATAATACTTTGATATTCTGCTTCTTCAGTAAACTTAGTTTAAACGTTTCACATACACACAATATTATGAGGATGACTGGTAAGGAAATAACTGCTCAAACCTGAGATACTCAGGAAGTTTGACAACTATCTTTTGAACTTACACCCAGGATGTAAAAAATTATTCTAAGTATTCTAAATTGTGATAAGCTTTTCCAGTGACCTAATAACATTATTAAGAGAAAATACGCATTGACTGTAATTTGCGTTAATACGTTCTTGATTAGTGTGCATTTTTACATGTGAAGAAATGATAAAATACTGCTGTCAGCTTACTGGAGTTCTTGCTATTGTGTTTAAGAGTGGCCTTGCGAGATGGTGGACAGCCCTTCGTTTCTGTTTTAGTTGAAGCTGGCCTTATGCCAGCACTGGCTCTTGCTCTTGTTCAGCGCGTAGTGTTTTCAGTTCGGTGACCTCCTATTTATATATCAAGTCGTAGATTTCGTCCTCCTATGTTGTACGGAAAAAAAGAGAGAGCATTTGCAGGGGCGGTCATGAGCCCTCTACTACTCACAAGAGCGAGAAATAATACAATTAACTGCCAACATATCAACAAAAATTTTGGTCGAAAAGAGCCGGGCCCATTTGACGAAATCAAATGGGCCAGGCTCAGTTCGAACTAAATTGCTGTCGATGTTATCTACGGTGATCATTTTCGTTAAAATGTCGAACCAAGTTTCACATCTTAAGAACCACGAAAGCATTGCTAATAATCTCCAGACCGAAAGAAGGCAAAGGATATGCGAGGTGAATTCGTGTCATCAATTGAGCTAACTTTCTACCATAATTTTTTCACTGAAACGTTTCTCAACTATTTAAGTTATTTCCGACAATGCAGTGTTATTCTTCTAAACTTTTCCCACTTCACTGAGTCTATGAAAGAGGCGAACAAGCTAAACAACTTTCAAAGTGTCCTTAATACATGTGCAATATTATGAAGGCTTTAAATAACAGATGAAATATACGTCACTTATTCCGCCAGATGAAGTTTGTCTGCGTCTTCCTAGCCGTTCTGGTCGTCGTGGCTGTGGCAGACGATGACGATGACGACGACGAAAGGTCAAGGATCGGATCTCACGAATGGGGCATAGGCTTCAAGGAACGAAATCCAGTCTCTGGGGATCAAGAAGACGACGGAGATGAAGATGAAGAAGTAAAAGTAAAAAAAACCAACATCTTCGTCACAAAAACGAATATAAGAACGTCAGACACCTTCCGCGACCTGCCAAGCACCAGCACCAGTACCAGCAGTATCCAGGGACGCACTAGAGGAACTGCTGGCAGGATCATAAACACATTACCTGGCACTCCGCAACATATCGGAGGTTCTGGGTTCCAGGCTGGTTTAGGGGCACAAGGAAACATCGGCGGGCATTTTGGACCCCCAAGTAGTGCTATCCTTGGAGAATCCCTTGGGAACGCCTTTCTCGAGGGAGTCCTAGGAAGACCTAATCATGGGGGATCCCTAGGGAATGCTATTCACGGAGGAGTCCTAGGAAATCCTATTCATGGGGGAGCTCTAGGAAATCCTATTCATGGGGGATCCCTAGGAAATCCTATTCATGGGGGATCCCTAGGAAGTCCTATTCATGGGGGATCCCTAGGGAATCCTATTCACGGGGGAGCCCTAGGAAATGCTATCCATGGGGCAGCCTTAGGGACAGAAATCCATGGAGGAGCCCTTGGGACCGCTATTCATGCACACGCACCTGGACTTACCACCGGATTCGTGAGTGGCGCTATCCCTCAGAGTGTGGGCATTGGGGCACCAGTGCCACCAAGTACCAGCACCTGTCGCTACTGGTGCAGGACTCCACAGGGCCAAGTCTACTGCTGTGAAAACGCCAACCAGCCACAGTCGTTTGTTGGAATTGTCAAGCCAGGTCAGTGTCCTCCTGTCAGGCCAGCCTGCCCACCATTTCGAAGCTTCGGCCCGCCCATAACTTGCTCCAGCGACGGTGCATGTGGCGGCATTGACAAGTGCTGCTACGACGTTTGCTTGGAGGAGCACGTGTGCAAGCCACCCCTTGGCATTGGCCGATAGATGTTTACTGCGGCAGCACGTTTGCACAGTAAAACAAAATAAATCAATGTTTTGCATATGAAAAATAAAAAATGTCCATTACTGGAAACTATTTCATTGCTAATGTAATCAAACTCATTAATCCTCAATTAAACCAAATTAATAACCAGGATACGTTTATCATTTACTGCCTTTATTTTACAAGAAATATCCGAATATATAAATGGAAAGTAAAGCTATAAGTAAAATCTATAAGCAAAATCTTGAAATGCTTTGAACAATTGTTTCTGTTTGTATGCGTGTTTTTACGTTACATGGAACCAGTGGTTATTCAGCAACGGGACCAACACCTTTACGTGATTTCTGAACCACGTCGAGAGTGAACTTCTATCACCAGAAATACACATCTCTGACGTCTCAATGGAATGCCCGAGAATCGAACTCGCTGCCACCGAGGTGAACAATTGTTTCAAGGTGCAGCAAGACTAAAATAAAAATAAAAATTAAAAATACCTGATGCATATAACTATACTGGAGACAGAAAAAAGGGAAGAGGTAAGGCAGAATATAAATAATGCTAAATTAAGTTACTTTAATGTTGATAAAAATATCAAGGGCATTTCTTTTAGTGTCTTACCACCAATTACTTTCTCTGCTGAGCTACAAAAATCAAATTACGTTCACCAATGTACACCTAAGCCAATACTGAGTCAGTTTTGGAAAAAAGAGGGTCACAGGTTCCTTTGAAAGCGTAACATTGGATAACCAATACTAGCTTTTATGAATCAAGTTGAGTTAAAAGGGGACATAAGAAAAATTGTAATTAACAACAGAAAAATCATTCAAAGTTCAAAACGACCAGAGGAAACGTTTGTTACCAATAAATAAATCTAATAAATAAACGATGAAATGAACAACAGCTGCTTAATTAACATTAACAGTAACAGCGAATTAGCCATTCTCTCTCTCTCTCTCTCTCTCTCTCTCATATATATATATATATATATATATATATATATATATATATATATATATATAGATATATATATATACTATTATATATATAATTGTCTTTACTGCAATACAACAATAAGCAGGAGCACAGAAGGAAGTGCTTGAAATATATGGTTGCACCGTTCAAATAGTATGTGCCTTTTAGCTTCATATATATATATATATATATATATATCTTATATATATATTTATATATATATATAAATATATATATATAAATATTATATATATAATATATATATATATATATATATAATATATAAATAATATATATATATTTATATATATATATATATATATAATATATATATATATATATATAAAACCCATCAGGGAAAAAATCCAACATTTTACTTTGCATGAGGCAATATTTTGACTGACTTAATCTGCTACCACATGAGTTATTACAGCTGTTTTCCAAATACAATTCCTAATTATCGATATGCTAATCGCTTGGTAAAAGAGTCCTGGAAATAATTCCTATTTAAAATAGACAGATCATATGGAACAAAACTGACGGGCGGAAATGCAGTCTTAATTCTTAGGTGTCAAAATTCTGTAATATGACCATTCTACATAAAAAAATCTTATGGTCTGAACATTGAATTCCGTTTTGGCAATAAATGTTAAGACACGATTTTCATGTTTCTTCTACGTTCTCCTTGAAGCGAGCTACCCCTTTCTGGTTGCTTGCATCGAGTTCATGGGGGTACTTCCTCCCAGACATCCAAAGCAGCTTTGGGTGAGAGCAATTTACTTTAATTTAGGCCCTTCATCCAACTCCTTTAACTTTGTATTGCTCCAACCTCTCACCGAAGACCAAATTCTTCAGGTTAGCCCTATAAGTGTTTGGAAATGAGGCTGTAAAATCTGGCAGAACAAGTTTTGCATATTTTTATGTAAAATGTATCTAATACATGCCCTGATACACGTGTTCTAAAGATTCTCGCTCCTTTCGGAACTCAAAAGATACCTGGGCATCGAGGAGATCATTTGGGTGAGGACAAAGTGATATTGATGATTCACCACAACACTTACGCCTCCCATATATATATATATATATATATATATATAAATATATATATATATATATATATATATATATATATGTATATATCTATATATATATATATATATATATATATATATATATATATCTAATAAAAGGAGACAGGTAATGAACATCTCAAAGGTCGCATGGGATTCAGATGTCATTGATAAAATTTTCATTCAACCAACGCTTAAGAGGATTAAAGGATTATCAGCGGGAGTGACCTAAATTGGCCTTACCTGTGGGTGGATCTCTTCGGTATAAATAACCACCTTTTCTGTAACGTTTCTCATTCATCTACCTAAGAAGAGGGGAGACAGCAAGTCTCTGAAATATAGTATTTCCTCTCTATATTTTTGGTGTTTTTATGGGCTCCTTTTATTAGATGGAATTCTGTTGTAACAAAACATGTTTACCAGTTTTATATATATATATATATATATATATATATATATATATATATATATATAGATATATATATATATATATATATATATCACGACTGCTTTAACATAGTACCCACTTTTAAAAAATCCTTTCTTACATTTCACAATCGCAAAAAAATTAATGAACGCACAAAATATGCCTTAACACTTCAGTGCACCATACAAAAAATAAAAAATAAAAGTACATACTGACTATAAAATATCTTTAAGAGGAAAAACTACCGAAATTAAACAAATTCATACCAATCAAAGAAATTATATTTAAATATCGTACAGAAGGAAAGAAACAATGTGTTTTAGTGATAAATACAATGAAATATGACTTCAGTGCACCTGAGAAATACTTGAATGGTGTGTCAGGTTTAACGACCGAAGCCGAAAGGCGGCTTGCATACATGTTCTTCCAAACAAGTGTCGTAGCAGCACTTGTCTACACCGCCGCAGGCACCGTCGTTGGAGCAAGTAGCAGGGGGCTGGAAATTCCTGACGGGTGGGCAGACGGGGCGGGCAGGAGGACACTGACCGGGTTTGACGACTCCAACAAGGCTCTGAGGTTGGAGGACGTTCTCGCAGCAGTAGGCCTGACCCTGGGGAGTCCTGCACCAGTAACGGCAGACGCTAGGGGGGGCGACCGCCCCAACTCCTGGACTGAGGATGCCCACCACAGGACTGACACTGCCTACCAAAGGGCTGACACCACCTACCAAAGGACTGACACCATGTAATTGCACAGGGCTGACGCCTTGCACCAAAGGACTGACACCATGTACCTGTACTGGGCTGACGCCCTGCACCAAAGGACTGACACCATGGACAAGAGGGCTACCACCATGCAGCACTGGGCTGACACCACCAACAAGGGGACTGACACCACTTATAACAGGACTGACACCACCGACAACAGGACTGACCCCAACAAAACCTGGACTGAAGCTACTCACTGGATTTACCCCAAACCCTTGACCAACTACCTGACCTACAGCGACCCCTCCCAAGGGACTGAGGAACCGAGTCGACTGTTGGTTGCCACTGCTGCCACCAGTGCTACCATCAGCAGTGCTGTCGTCAGCACCAGCAGCGTTGTCAGCATCAGAACTGGCAGCTTCGGCGCCGACGCTAGAAGTACGACCTTCAACGTCTGGTTTATTGTCGTCGTCGGCTGCCACAAGAGCCACCGCCAATATTAAAGCAGCCAGTACTACCTTCATCTGAAAAAATCACGACAAGGATCCTTAAAGGACTGATATTTTTCTGTAGATACACCAAATACATAATAAGGCCTAAAAAACACACACATTAAAAGCTTAAAGAAAATCGCTGTTCTAAACTCAATATTGACAAACCTTTTAAAAAATCACGAACAAGGATTCTTAAAGGACTGATATGTTAAATCCAAATACAAAATAAGGCCAAAAACACTCACACACTCAAATTAAATGCTTAATGAAAACCGCTGTTCTAAACCCAATATTGACAAACCTGACAAGCATTCTTAAAGGACAGATCTGTTTTTTAAATACACCAAATACAATATTGACAAAACTTCTTTTCAGTTCTGAACATAATTTTATTTCTATGACCCACATAGCAAGTTTCACCGGAATATAACAGTGTAAAGCAAAAACAATAATGGACAGTCACCAAGAAAATTTGAAAATGCACGCAAAACATTCATCAGAGTTAAGAGATGACTAAAATAAAATATAAAGAAAAATACAACGATAAAATGTATACTCAAGGATATGGAAGTGTGTTTTAGTGTACCTTTAAGGAATAGAATTGAAGGTATTATCTAGCACTCCCATCGACTCAAATAAAAAAAAACAGAGAGAGAGAGAGAGAGAGAGAGAGAGAGAGAGAGAGAGAGAGACTGGGGATGCTATGGGGACGGAAGGGCCTGAATAATATCCTGGAAGTGAGAGATTACACACATGGTGGAGGTGACTGGCGAAATGTACGCAAGGAAATTCGACTGCATGGAGATAAACCTCCTGTGTAGATATATGAAACAGCTAATACAGTGGCAGGTTTTCGCACAGGGACTTCATCCATGATTCAAAAGGTAGAGGATGCATATGGCAGTGACTACTGTCTTGTTTTTACACTAAAAAAAGTAATGAATGGAAGCTGCTTACTTTTGAAAAGATGATGGGCAAAAATACCTGCTTAAAAGTGATCGGTTAACATCTTGGACTGATCCTTCAAACAATAGGTGCATGCTTTGTGTATGTGTGTGTGTGTGTATATATATATATATATATATATATATATATATATATATATATATATATATATATATATATATATATATTCCAAATGCAAGCTGCAAGCCGACCCCATTTCTTACCTTGTTATCCCAAGTAGCGACACGAAAACAATGCAGGTCAGGAAAGGACGAGCATATTATATACTGCTGCCCAAGAAAAACCTCCCTATACCATACATAAAGAGAGAGAGAGAGAGAGAGAGAGAGAGAGAGAGAGAGAGAGAGAGAGAGAGAGAGAGAGAGAGAGAGAGAGAGAGCTGAAAGGAAGTAAAAACCGGATCGCGGATGAGGAAAAGCCAATACAACGAAGGTAAACAGGCAAAGTTTCCAATGCCTTGTTGCATACTTCCGATGTCAAACACTTTTGCGGGAGAATGATAAAAAATATTCCTTAAATTAAACCTAATTAATCGTAATAAATCCTCAGACAAATGTGTCTGTCTTTTTTTTTCTATTAAGTTAAAACCAAACCCTAGATATTATTGCTAATCATTATTACAGTCAATTTTGTTTCCATAGATGTTAATACTACTACTACTACTATTAGCAGTAGTAGTAGTAGCAGTAACAACAGCAGTTATGGTAATATTACAAGTATTAAGGAAAAAGGTCACATCAAGCAGTAGTTAGTTTTTAATAGTAATATTGGTAACAATTACTACTAACACTACCATTAATAATAATAATAATAATAATAATAATAATAATAATAATAATAATAATAATAATAATAACAAAATCAAAGTTTAAAGGAAACTACATAGCACTAAAACACCTGGGTGTTTAATATCATTCACAAATCTGCAAAAAAAAAAAAAAAAACACACTAACGGCTGCAGTGACCTCGCAAGACCCAGTACCTGGCCTCTGGCCTAGATTCTTTATCGGTTCATTAAATTAACGACCTATGACTTGGGTTAGTGACATTATGTTACTCATTCATAAGGAAATTTTAATCTGCGTCAACTTGTATGAAACAATAACAACACAGATGTGTTAAAATTGTAAGGCAATATCGATGGGCTCGATAATTCATTACTATTTTTGATAACTCATGTTCTCTAGTTCACTCGTTTTTATAAAATAAATAAAAAATTAAAGGTAATTTCGATAGGTTCATATATCTTGTACTTTTTCCACTGGCGACTTCACAAGGCATTCGTTCAAACTTCTCCAAAATCCTTATTTCTGCAAAATTGCTTAATAAAAAATTAAGGGATTCGAGTCTCAAATAATATATTACGGTTTCAAATTCGTGAATAAAATGGCAACATCTCCTCATACCTCTAAACATAAATGCCTTGGTACAAGAAATTATCTAAACTCTTAGATCACTTTCTGTTTCCAATAGCAAATGTTTAATGCCATACGTGGTCTTATTTTTTTTTTTAAATGGAAAAGGTTAACCTTCTGCTGTACCCTGTTTAATGATTAGACTTTTTCTGCTTTTTGAAGAGCATTGGTTAACCTGAATACATATTTACGAGAAATTCAGTTTTTTAAAGAGCAAAAGTCATGCATGCTACGACCAAGTTTAATGAAAGACTTGGTATTTTTTAAAAGCGAAGGTAAACTTAAGAGTAGCCTCTTGAAAGAAGAAATGTTAACGTCAGGGATAAAAGAGGCCGAAAATGAATTCCGAAGCCTAGATGTAGAAGTAGTCTCTTTTGTCGCAGGTGAGATAATACAAGGTAAGATGCATCCTTAATGGACTTCTGCATAAAGAACAATCACTCACCCACTTCACTGGCTCTTGTCCTCATTGTAGCCCACTGCCGTTAAGCACTACAACCTTCTAATTCACTCAGCTTTGCACTATTTCAAGCCACCATCTTCGATCCTCAATATCCAGGTAATGCAAAGGTATGGAAAAAGGAGCAATGAGTCACAATGGAAGAACATTTAATACCTACTTTTCATTAGTTTGCCAGAGATTAATGCGAGTATCGCCTAAGAAATATATAATAATAATAATAATAATAATAATAATAATAATAATAATAATAAAGGAAAATAACCTGAAAAAACTAGATGCCGAAGAAGCTCCATGACTCATGCAGAAGAGTGTGCAACTAGATACACCGCACAGTGAGAAAAGTGATGGACTCCTTCGGTGGCAGGATGCAACCAGGAACCCCACACTATAAAATCCATCCAGTCGAATAGGATGACAGTGATAGACAACAAATAAATAAATAAATAAATAAATAAATAAATAAATAAAAACAACACAGTCATAAA
>NC_087202.1:77526192-77561192 GCF_015104395.2 Macrobrachium nipponense | reverse complement strand
CGTCAATCCTACTGCTGGAGGCACCCACCAGACTGCTGGTGGTCATAGGCCTTCAGTGGGTAATGCTTCCCCCACTGGTATCATTACACCAGTAGCCACTGGCCATGGAGGTGTGCCACACCTAGCAGGTGGAGGACCAATTGCTTTAGATGATTTTGTCTCTGGTGCAAGGCCCCATTCTCTAGGTGGAGTTGGCCCTGGTGCAGATGGTTTTGCTCCTGCTACAGGTGGTATTACCCAAGTAGCTGGTGGCATCACTCCAGTTAGTGGTGTTACTCCTGTAGCAGGCGGCATTCCTCCCATCCCCACTGGCCTTACTCCAACTGTAGGTGGTATTGGCCATGCGGGTAGTCTCCGTCCATTAGCAGGAGTCAGACCAGGAATAGCAGCCAGGCCTTGTCGCTTCTGGTGCACGTCTCCTACAGGTCAGTATTACTGCTGTCAGACTCCTGAACAATCCCATGGTCTCGGTGTACTAGCCAAACATGGCTGGTGTCCACCAGCTCGTCCAATGTGTTCTAATTTCAGGCTGCTTACAGCACCACAACGTTGCAACAGTGATCTTGTCTGCAGTGGAGTTGATAAATGCTGCTTAGATACCTGTTTGCGAGACTATGTTTGCAAACCTCCTTATGCATTTGGGGGTTAAACGGATGTATTCAAATTCCTTAATGTTTCAATGACTCTTGTGTATCTGACAAAACTTTTAAGTTCATATGTACAAAATTATTGTATAACAATGAACAAATGCAACGAAGTACGAAAATTCAAAATCATCTTGTAAATAAGTATTGTATGCATAATCATGGACATCTGTAGATATGTACCTTAAACATAACTAGAAGGCCTCTATATAATAATTGTAAATGTAAATACATACTCTAGTAACTTTAAGTTTCTCATTCCACATTTTTAAATAATTAATATAAGTATTTATATTAATTATAGTCAGTTAAGACAATTAAATTTGAAGCTTTTGTAGTGATACAATCTGTACTACTTAGTTACTACTAACCCAAGATAATTGTATATCAGACAATTACCCGCTGTGCCAAAGACTGTCCTCCACCGATTGTTGTTTTGCTTTTCAAACAGTTTGTGATATGTATACAATACGGTTGATGAAGTGAGTTATAACATGTTTAACTGCTGTGTGGACACATCCTAGTGTATGTACATGAAGAGCTGTGGAAGTTTCCTGAAAACGGGGTTCATCCAAGACGCAGCAGTTCAAGTGCGATGAGATATAACTGTTCCCTGGTAGGGAAAGGAAATTAATGTTGAGAAAAAATTGTTTTCTACAAATACAATTCAAATACCAATGCAAGAACGGTTTTTCTGTCTCCAACATTTGCCAGATTTTAGTGTTCTTTACATACTATTATTATTATTATTATTCTTATTATTATTATTATTATTATTATTATTATATTATTATTATTATTATTATTATTATTATTATTATTATTATTATTATTATTATGGTTCAAAGTAAGAGACCATAAACTTGTTTCAACCAGTTTCCATAGAATAAAATACTCCCAATTAAGCAAGAAAAACAAATATATATCTATAAATCAATATTTACAAATAAATAAATAAACAACTAAATAAATAAATGAGCAAAGAGAACAGAGTCTACTCGAATGCACTATAAGATCTGAATTCAAGAAGTTCAAACTACAGACAGTGAACGTCCACCGTTTAGAAGCCATGACACTCCAAAATTTGAGGATATATTGGCCACCAACAGACATAAGGAATGTAAATTAATAAATAATTAGAATGTGGCTGCCTCAGATATCTAAGTAATCCTTTAGTTATGTAATACTTAAGTAAAAACACTGACCTGTCTCCATCAGGTAAATCGACTCATATTTCAAGACACCATCAATATATTTTTAAAAGTACTTTCATCTAGTAAAATTCACAACTCGCTACAGTTAATGTATTGAGTAACTATTCGATCTTTTGTTCACTTAGTAGTTTTTTTTTTATTTAATAGCAGTCTAATTCTAAGAGCTGATTTTTAAGATTAGGTCGCTTGCCCATGCACATTTTTCACAGATACATCACGACCTACACTTCCTAAGATTCTGATAAACAATGACGTTCCTGCTTTACTTGTCATACTACAAATAACTTGCAATGAATAAATGGACGGCTTCTCAATGTCTATGTAAATTGATTTTTAGTCGATAAACAACATATCCATAATTTTCACATTTTCACATTACAACCTCATTAAAATTCTCTCTCTCTCTCTCTCTCCTGAGGGCTACAACTTTAACTAAAGTAACACGCTATTAAACTAAAACTGTTCAGGAAGTGGGCTGCAAGAACAACTTCAACTCAAGTAACACGCTATTAAACTAAAACTGTTCATGAAGTGGGCTGCAAGATAATGTAAGTCACGCGTCAATTTCTGCCACCCCAAAAAAAACTATATTAAAGAAAAAAAATAAAAACTAAATAAAAAAAAAAATGTCTCGTTCGATTTAAGATCATGACTTTCTAACTTTTGATTGCTATGACGTAATCGACTGAACTTAGAAGATGATTTATCTAAAGTAGAAAAACTGCAGGTGTTTCATAGGCAATAAAATATTCCTCTCCGCTTACTTCATGCTCTTGTCTCTTTCAACTGGGTCATTAATTCTCTACGACCACATTTAACCTCGATGAATTATTTGTTGGAATAAAAAAGCAAAATTTAATACACATACACCATACGTAATTGTAGGTATACACAATAATTATTGCAAGAGAAGTTCGATGAACCCAAGTATTGTATCAGACTGTAATTCGTTTTTTCGTTTGTTTTTAGGGCGTATATATGTTGCATGCAAGGCCTATCCAGTGGCTATTCAGCAACGGAACCAACGGCTTTCCGCGACTTCCGAACCACGGCGAGAGTGAACTTCTGTCACCAGAAATACACATCTCTACCCCTCAATGGAATGCCCGAGAATCGAACTTGCGGCCACCGAGGTGGCAGGCCAAGACCAAACCGATCATGCCAATGAGGCGCTGGCATGTTTTTATGGTGAAAAGATACCAAAGAAAGGGACGAGTCGAATAACTATCCCTATGTAAAGGGTAAAGGTTTCCAAGGGAACTAAGAATCAGTAGGGCATAACTTCATTTATTATACCTGGGAAGACGTATGGTCAGATTTTAACAGCATAGGAAGGCGAAGAGCAGCGTGGGTTTGAACACTGAATATGGTGTTGAATCAAGTTATTATTGTGAAATGGCTATAAAAGAGATCGAGAGTAAAAGGAAAAAAAATGTATGAGACATGCAATGACTTAGAGAAAACATAACACAGGCCTAAAAGAGGGAATGTGGAGAGCGTTGAGGATGTTTAGTACAATGGGTAAACTGTTGAGAGCAATACAACACAAATGGGGCTTTATCATCAAATTACAACATTTTTTCGATGACATAAAAATCCTGGAATGCTCCGGTTTCTACTTTTCATTTGTCAAAAATTTCCAATGGGCGCATTTAATATAAAGTATACTATACCGGCAATTTACTCTAATTCAAACACTGCATCATGCTCAAATATTGACAGCGTCCATGCAGTATTTCTACTTCCCACCTACCTTAACACCAAGAACAGCATATCTGAAAAATAAGAAAAAGCTGTTAATTGGTTTTTCGTATGAATAATTAAATTTAAAAATAACAATAAACTATAATATGATATTATTAGAATTTAATAAGTAACAACACCTTGAGACCTAAAGGAAAGGAGCTGCTAGGAGAGACATCTGGTATCATATGGGAAGAAAAGGAGAGTTGGTGGTGGGATGAAGACATTGAGAAAATAGTAAAAGATAAGAAGGAGGCAAAGAAAAGATGGGAAGAGTCACAGTCAGTGGAAGAGAGAGATAAGTTCAGAGAGAAAAACAAGGTGGTGAAAAAGGTGGTAACCCAAGCTAAAGCAAAGTCGTATGATGATGTGTATAATGAGCTGGGGACAAAGGAAGGATTAAAGAAGATAATCAAGCTATCAAAGGCTAGAAATAAGAGCACCCAAGATATTACACATATCAAACAAATAAAAGATCAAGATGGGGTAGTACTTAGAAAGGAGGAAGACATTGTGAAGAGATGGAAAGAATATTTCGAACAGTTGTTAAATGAAGAAAATAATAGACTAATAAGAGAGGATGGGCAAGTGAACATTGGCATGGTAATGAGGTTTTCTAGGCAAGAGGTACTAAATCCACTAAAGATGAAGAATGGGAAGGCAACTGGACCAGTCATGATTCTGGTGGAGGCATGGAAAGCATTAGGAGATGAAGGAGTGGATATACTGTACAATCTTATGATAAAGATCCTTGAACAGGAAAAGATGCCAAATGAGTGGCGTGGGAGTATATTGATCCCAATTTTTAAAGGGAAAGGCGATGTCCAAGAGTTTGGTAATTATAGGGCCATTAAATTGATGTCCCACACTTTGAGGATACTGGAAAGGATGATAGATGCTAGACTGGGAGAAGAAGTACAAATAGGTAAAGAGCAGACGGTATTTATGAAGGGAAGGGAACAACAGATGGTATATTTTGTCCGAGGCAGCTAATGGAGAAATTCGGGGAAAGACAAAGGGACCTACATATGGTATTCATTGACCTTGAAAAGGCTTATGACCGAGTCCGAGGACAGAAGGTATGGAGGAGTCTGAGGGAGAAAATGGTGCAAGAGAAGTACGCGCGATTGATACAAGAGATGTACCAGAATGTATTTACCAGAGTGAGGAGCAGTGTTGGGGAGACAGAGGGTTTTGAGGAGAGAGTAGGATTACACCAGGGATTGGGTTGCTTCTGAGCCAAATTTTTTCTTTAAACAATAGTGATGGATGTTATTAATAGAGGAAGTAAAGGGAGACAGTACCATGGAACATATTGTATGCGGATGATATTGTTCTGTGTGCAGAGAGCAGGGAAGATCTGGAAGTGAAATTGGAAAGATGGAGACAAGTAGCGGAGGACAGAGGAATGAGAATAAGTAGAACTAAGACATAATATATGTGTACCACCACTGAGGGGGATGATAGAGAAAGTATTCAGCTTGGTGGAGAGCAAATATAGAGAGTTGATAAGTTTAAGTATTTGGGATTGTTTGTTAAACGCTGGAGGAAGTATGGAAGAAGAAGTAAAACATCGGGTACAGGCAGGCTGGAACAACTGAAGAGCGGCCTCTGGAGTTCTGTGACAAAAGAGTACCGCTTAGGTTAAAAGGAAAATTTCACAAAGGACCGGTGAGCAATGTGTATAGTACAGAAACAGCAAGCATGAGAAAAACAGAGCAGAAGAAGATGGATGTGACAGAAATGAGAATGCATAGGTGGATGTCTGGGGTGACAAGAGAGGATAGGATCAGAATGACTACATAAGGGGGTCGACTAAGGTGGTGTATCAAAGAAAGGCAGGAGGGGAGGCTGAAGATGGTATGGACACCTGTTGAGGAGAGATGAGGACCATGCTGGGAGACATACTATGGGGATGGAAGTTCAAGGAAGAAGAAGAAGAGGGAGACCAAGAAAGAGATGGAAGGACTGTGTGAGAGGAGACTTACATGAGAAGGGAATTGATGAGGCAGAAGCGCAGGATAGAAATAGATGGAAACGGCTCATCTGAAATGGCGACTCCGTATAAAAAATGGGAACAAGCTGGGAAGAAGAAGAAGAACACCTTGAGACCTAACAACCTTGATTGATGCTATGAGCATATAAATGAACAAACCATCCAACATATATTACATGTGATAGAATAGTGATTCTTAATAGAAAACTTGGATAAAGATATAACAAAAATTCACAAATTCATTACACGAGCAGTAATGTAGTTTTCTCCTAACGCTCCTTAATCTCGAGTTACAGAGGGCTACCATAAGTATTCTGGGAATCTGGGAACTAAAAAGAAAAAAAAATTAAAAACTACACCCAATTATAATTAGGGATCCTCTACACTTTGGGCATACTGAAGATTCTTTGCAGCATTCCTCTGGTCCCAAGCTACAGCACCATTCATTCCATTTACTGTATCTCAATTCATTCTTTTTCTTCCATCTTAATTTCCACACTCTCCTAACAATTGTTTCTCAGTGCAACTGCAAGTTTTTTCCTTTCAGCACCAAATGACCTCATAGTTCCTAGTGCTTGGCCTTTAGGCTAAATTTTATGTTCAATCCATACAGTTGAGGCTCATGCAAACAGCAGGTGGTTACACTATAGTACATACAAAATGTCCGTAGTTTTTAATTTAATCATATAAGCACAGGGTGTTGATGATCTGGGACAAGGGCATCTGTGGGTTAGCCTTTGGGGGCAGCCATGATTTCTGTGTCCTGAGGAGGCCCCAGGAAAGTGAGACAAGGAACCCATAATTCTTCCTCTAGAAAGGGCAACAAGTCTTCCGAGCCCTTTTGAACGCCCAACCCCATCCCCCCTATCCAATCCCAGCTAGGAAGGGAAGTAGGGGCAAGGAGAATGGAAATAAACACTAAGGTGGTTGGTAGTCTCCCTCTCAAACTGATACATGTAGGGGGATGCCTGTCATACAACTGAGCAACCTTGCAGACACACTGAGTGAACCATGTTCTTTCTGTAAACAAACGCACACACACGCACAGGCAGTCTCCGGGTTACAGCAAGGGTTCTGTTCCCAGTAGGGCGCTGTAAGCCAAAAATCGCCTTAACCCAAATCATCATAATTATAATGGGAATTAACAGCAACAGCGCTGTAAGTCTGGGTTACAGTATCGTAATGCAGGTTAACAGCGTCATGAGGTAAGCGTCTTAAGTCTGGAACAACTTAATCCAAATCTGATGTAACCCAGGGACTGCCTGTATTGTATATAATCCTGCCAGCACTCGCTTTTCCAGTGGGTGTTAACCTTCAGGTTCTCTGGTACTTAATTCACTATCATGTCACAATGGATTTGTTGTATTATAGAACACGTCCACCTTTCCCCATGATTTAATTTCAACAAAAATGTCCCCCTTACATTATATTATTCATATATATTACAATGGTTACAGTCCGGCACAGTGAATGAATTTACAACATGCTTTGTCACAGATCATCAAGACCTTGCACTCAAATTATTAAATCAAAATAACTACAAACCTTTTGAATGTACTAGAATGTGACCACCTGCTGTTTGCATGACCCTTAACTGTATGGGCGGAATATAAAATTTAGGCTAAAGGCCATGCATTAGGAACTACGAGGTCATTTGGTGCTGATAGGGAAAACTCACAGTTGCAATTCTTAGGAGAGTGTGGATAGTGAAATGGAAGAAACAGAACATCAATGGAGGTAGTACAGTAAAAGGAATGAAAGGCGCCTCAGCTTGGGGTCAAAGGAACGCTGCAAAGAACCGTAAGTAATGCCCAAAGTGCAGAGGCGCACTGATGGCACCACTCCCCTACAAAGGACCTCTAATTAGGTGTAGTATTTAATTTTTTTTGTTTCTAGATAACTTATGGTAGCCCTCTGTAACTCAAGATGAAGGAGCATTAGGAGAAAACTACGGTACTGCTCCTGTAATTGAGTTTTATCAATTTTTTTACATCTTTATCTAAGTTTTCCATTAAGAATCATTATTGTACTTAATTTCATTACCTTCTGTTATAAATCATGGCTGTTTACTTTTTTTTCTCATGAGAACCTTTTATACTTGATGCTCAGCTATGTAAGGAGAAATTCCCAATCTGATTACACCTATGTTTAATACATACCATGTCATACTACTGGTTTCAGTATGGTACCCATATAGAGGCAAAACCACTTAACAGACAGTTAAACCTCACCAAACACACAGCAGACCGTCAATCTAACTCCTATCTAACATCTTTTGACTCTCACGTTGATTCAATAATCAACTGAAGTTAGAATATTTGTAACTCATAATCAATATGATAATCACAGTGCTTGGAGGCTACTAAACATACAACAAAAAATATGAGGTGAGATAAGCAGTCTTCAGTTAAAGGATCTATAGAAGACCTATTCATACATATAAAAATACTCTATTGTAAAAGTGAGTTATTAAACTGGATCTTTTTTAATAATGCTTTTTTTAATAATACAATTTTCATCATAACAATTTCCTTTTTGGTACCTCCTCTAAGCATAAATAAATTCTGCAAGTTTTCAATAGGGCTAGAGCTCTTGGGAAAATTAGAAGGTATGAAGGAAACAGTATCAGAGTACGAGATGGTGGGAGGAGGGATCCATCCCTGAAAGTATACTGTAGCCACCTCAAAGGACACAGAAAGAACTGGTACTATGACAGGCATCCCACAAAATGTGTTAGTGTGAGAGAGAGACTGCCAGTCTTGTTTCTCTCCTTTCTTCTTCCCCTCGCAAAGCACAGCTGCCCCTGAAAGATAGCCCAAAAGATAGCCCCTGTCCCCAACCCTTAATCCTCATATAGGCTTGATTGAGACCACACAGAGGACAAGAGACTCCTGGATGTTGGTACATCTCTTCTCCACTGGTCCTCCTACCCTACCCTTTGGAAAAAGTATCTAGATTCCAGAAATGGACTGTTCCGAAAAAAGAGACAACTGTGTGTGGAAACTTAGACTCAAAACTAAGTTAGCGCAAAGGTTTGGAACTTTTATGTTAGAGAAAAATCTTTGCCTTTCTCCTGACCCCAGAAACCTCCTAAACTTTGCCTTCTCACCCTAAGAAGACACACATGAAACAGCTCAAGTTAACATGTGTGCTCAACCACAAGTCGAACCAGGATTCTGCCTGAAAGGGGAGGTCCTTTGTCTTTCCACAGACCCATCAATCTTACTGCTGGGGAATAATCTTAATATCTTCCGGCATACAATTTCCTCTAATGCATCAACCATGGAGAAGTAACTTGCTTGATCTGCTAGATTGTAGGGAAATTTCTGGAACATCAGTCAGACTGTCCACCAACTCTTAAACACCATGAGCTAACTGTGACTACAGCAATCTGAACGACAAAGATCAGGTTCAGAAGGGCTCCAGAGTCTCCTCCTCCATATCACTTCCACTCACAAATGAGCTTGATCTCTCAAAAATGATCTCCCTACTCTGCCTGCAAGGGTTTTGATAGGCTGGGACCCTCTGAGTCTATCAGAGTCCCAGAAGTACAAAAAGGATAATCTCACAGGAGGGAGGATAACACATCAGTCCAAGTCCCTATGACCAGTCATTTCCCCTGGTAGGCCTACCAGGCAAGAGCCACAAGCACTCATCAACAGCGCAAACAGAAAAGAGAAACCAAAGAGAGATGTTCACTCTTCCAACAGCCAACAAAAATGTGGCTAGTGATGGATGGTGAGTGAAAGGTATGCCCCCACTCACCCTCCATAACAGCAGTTAATGACCTTGTCATCTATTCCTCTAGCTTGCACTGAGTACACTTCTATATAAAAGGCAATAGTTTTTATTTATGTAGGAACAAACATTCAGGGCAAGCTTCTCAAATATGACAAGTGGCCAAGGAAACCCACCAAAACTGGTTGACAGACAACCACCCAGGTGCTTTGTCAGCTGCTTGGTGACAAGGCTTGACCTTTCTCAGCTTATTACAATACCTAGGTTGTAATAAAATGTGACTGAGCAATCTCTTGTTCTAAAGTAACTGCACCTCTGAGGACATCACTAGGTAACACAGCATGTCTAAAAGCAAAGAGCTTTGAATTAGTAGATAGCCCATTTGAATTGGCCGATAGCTCCACTACAGACAAAATGGTTTACCTCTGGGGTCCTAAATCAGCTCCTATTAAGCTCACCCATGGCAAGTAATTAGTACAGCCAGTACTGGCAGACACACCCATGCTATGAAAGACCTGTACCCAGAAAGTAGTCCTGAGCTGTAGTCAACTTACCTATAAAGGGTACAGATGAATGGGCATTTACACTTACAGATGAATGGGCATTTACACTGTCATGTGGATGCAACCCCACAACCAGTGGCAAGCAGCATGATAGTATGCAAGCAGATACAATTGACCACTCCCCCCCATCTCCCCACCCCCAGGGGTTTCACAGGTGATAGGGACCACAACCCCTAGCGAATACCTAAAATCTGCGAACTTGACACCCCTCTAAAAATGCTTATTTATAACTGCCTACTTTGACAGTTAAAAACCCAAAATCCACCTCTAAAAATGCTTATACCTGCCTATTTTAATAGTTTTATTATGATAAATGTATTTAGTCCCAAAAATAATAGGAAAATACAGTAATTAGTGAATATTTCTTTAAGAAAAATTCCACGAATAGATGAAGCTGTGAATAGGCAGGGGTCAACTGTATTCATGGTACCAGTGAGTATTGACAGAGACCTATTCAGCAAACTCCCTGAATGTGTGCCTACAGTCTGGGAACTGTGAATGCATTGAATGAGGGTAAACCAGGTGTGTTTTTTAAGTGAACATAGGTAGAACAGCTAAGAGGCCACGATAGGGTACCAAATGTACTCAGTAAGACCCCTACCAGCCATACTTACACTGTATTGGTCACCCATGGGTGGCTTAACACCACTCCCTTCCACAGCCTAGGAAAGCCACTCATTTGAAGTCCTCCAAGACTTATTCTCCTTCTCAAAAGGAAAGATGAAGGTGATGAGGATCAGGACAAGGAAGCACTTGATAACAAAGAGGAGAATGATAAGATAGGAAAACACTGACAATTTCCACACTACCCATGGCTTCTTTCTTCCTCCTTAGCAAGACAATTATATAGTCTAGGCTAGTCTGTTTGTTATTATCAAAGGAGCCATCATTGAAGATTCTTTGGAAAAACCTATGGTAATAGGGAACTGCTTTTTGAAAGGCAAGGAACCCTTTGATTTGCATGTCAGACTGTTAACCTGATCCAAAGCCTGACAAACAAGCTACAACCTCTGTAGTTGGAACAAGTTGGAACAACTGTCACATGTTCCAAGTGAACACTAAAGCCCCATTGGTGAAAAGCTTCAACAAAGGGGCAGAGGCTACTTCCCCAAAATCATTACTTTCACAAAGAGCCAAAAGAATCTCTTCCAACTCTGCTGCAGGGGTTCTGAAAAGAGGAAAACCTCTCAAATGAAACAGGTTCCCTAAAGTAGGAGCTCAATTTTCTCTCTCTTGGAATGTGGATGCGAAAGACTGGACCTAACATGCTCAATACCAATAAAAACTAATTGCAATTGTCATTACCACTCAAAATCACAGCTCACCAACCCACAAACATTTGCATTGCACCATTTTTTGGTTAACTTTTAAGCTCTCAAAATCACAGTTAACATTCCATAGCCTTCATCATCAGTAGAAAATTAATTCAATGCTGGAAAATGTTAATGTACGCTAGCTCATAAGTATGCCAAGGCTTGAATGAACTGGAACATCTCTCATAGGTACCATACAAAATAAAACTGTAAACACCCCACTTGTACATGCAAAGTTCAGCATTCACACATCATGAAACATAAGGGTAGTAGCGACTCAACACTGCAAACTTCAGGTTAAGCAGGCTAAGTGAGCCCACTTCCCACTAGTGGTAGAATGATCAGTACCACCAGCATCAGCTGAATACACCTAGCAGCAAATAATCTGCTGATGGAGCAGTTCCAGCCAAATCATCCATTCTGTGAAACTCAAAATGTCCAATAAAAACTTAACTAGTAGAAGCCACAGGATTCCTGATAGAGCATTATTGTGTAAAAGCTACTTCAGGTGTGTGGGTAACAACTAACAGACTAGGATGCATCACAACTACATACAAACTTATCTTCCTAGCACCTGTAAGCACCATAAGCTGAGGCCTATTGCACAAAGAACCCCATCTTTATGTGCACAATCCAAGGAACTCCAAATTCACAAAATGAGAGGCTAGTGTTTGAACAACCATACACACTTTCACGATAACATGTGCGAACAGCAACTGCACTCCCCACACACCAAGAGGGTAGGTTAAGGATTTTTCTTGTTTGGGAAAACATGAGAACGCTAGGAATGCTCTTGCACAGTAATGGGCAAGGCACACATCAGGCAAGCAGGTTTGCCCACACACTTTGCATGTAAACTCAGTCTGGAGAGCATACACAAATGAAGTGCAGGATAACAATGGCCCTCATAAGTATGGGTGACAAACCACACTTACCACACACCAAGTGGGTTTGAGTCCTCCTATTATCTGGAGAAGGCTCAGAGTGCTTGTACATAGTACATGGACAAGTAATGCACTTGGTGAGCAGGTTACTAATCCTACACCAGGAGCTGGGTATTGTCAGCTCTACCATTTGTGCAAACTCTCTGACAGTGCATGCGGCAAAGAGCAACACCCAAAAATAATCATAAAAGATATGCTATCACGCCCTTACAAGCAGAGGGCGTGAGGATGTGATAGGGAGCAAATGTTATACTGTTTTCCAGCTTCACCAAAAGTAATTTCCAATGTAAAGGACCAAGGGTTTGTATATCATGCAGGAACAAATTACAATTATATCATAAAAGACAAGAAATAAAGACAGTAACGTTCCAAGTAAATTTATGGACCAATATGTATTACCTGAAAGGTACTGGGAATGGGAGCTGTAGCACCTTCCTTCATGAAATCTCAGGTATAGCCAGATAGTACCCTGCTTATGTCAAAGTGTTGACATAAAGATTTCCACATTGTCATTTATGGCCCATTCAAGCCATTTGAATATCTTAGCTCAAAATTCATTCAAATATGACGTGAAATAAGGATTACCAAAAGATGTACACTGACAGTCCTTTTGTACACCATCATTGTTCATCAAAGGATGTGTGGCATTACCAAGGCGTTAACCAGTCAACTAACTTGTAATCAATTTCCAACAATCACTTCCAGCTGTGCTGAGGAATACTCCTACATAAAAGGCCATGATTTGTATTCCCATACGAACAAATGAATCTTGAACCACATACCAGCTGATTTTTGTCTCTACATAGGCCATGGTGAAAAGCATTTTTCTTTTTTATATATACTTCAAAGATAAAAACAAGAGAAATTAGTTTAAAAAACCCTTCCAATTTACTTTATATTTGCGCAATAATGTAATACCCAATTTAATAAGATAACTTGGCAATTATAGTCTAGAAAATAAGTGATTATACTGACAAATATCCTTTAAGAAGAAAAAGTTCCATCCTGTAAATGTTGTAGACTGAGTAAGAAAATTAGGATATGACACAACTCACATACTATAAATGAGTAAGTTGCCAATGTATTTTCCATAAGCACTGAAGAGGAGAGAGTACAAGTGCTTGCCTTGTCCCCAGATAGGATATGATGCTCTAAGCTAGGCTAGGCCAAATACAGTTCAGCACATTTAAAGCAATTATTTCATCATTTCTGTTAAGAAGAAAAAGTTACATCCTGTAAATGTTGTAGACTGAGTATGATAATCAGGATAGAACACAACCCACACTATAAATGAGTAAGTTGCAGTGTATTTTGCGAGTTACATTTCCATCAGCACTAGAGAGGAGAGAGTAAAAGCAGTGACTTTGTCCCTAGATAAGTTCAGTGCATTTAAAGCAATTATTTCAACATTTGTTATTTGATGAAGTTCTGCTGAGTTCATTTTTCCCTTTGTCATCAGATGTGGGGAGGGACAAAGGGGAAATGTCTATCAAATCATCAGAATTATAAAAAAAAATAAGAGAAGGCATTCTTCACAGTTTCAGAATGATGTTACAGTAAAAACTTATCATAAACAAGAAAGCCAAGAATCACTAATCACCTTTAGCACTGTATTTAGTAAATATATATTGTATGTTAGTCGTTACATCATATTTTCAGTTACTTTCTACATACAGTGGTAACCTCGAGATACGAAAGGCTCAACTTACGAAAAACTCGAGATATGAAAGCTGACACGAAAAATTTTACTGCTCTACATACGAAAAGTTTTTCAAGATACGAAAGGTTTCTGAAAGTCTGAGATTCGCCCGATAACAATTTTGAAACTCGCGCAGCCATCTTAGTTCTAGTAGACTCGCCACCATCCTCCTGCTCTCCCATTGGTTCCTGATGCTAGCCAAGCCATGAGATCCTTCTCTCCTATTGGACAGCATCCCTCCCATCATGCATCTTACGTGGTGGTGTGCCTTCGCTCGGCCACTTCGCACCCGAAGCTTTATCGTACGCATGCGGCATTCGTTCGGTCCAACGTTTAGTATCGTAAATTCGTTAGTGATTTCTTGTGCTACTTTATCGTGTTGTGAGAACCTAATTAGTATACGTACTACAAACGTAACTTAATTACGTACAGTACATATAGTCATGGGTCCCAAGAAAGTTGCTGAAGTTCACAGAAAGAAGAGAATACTTTCTATGGAGACAAAGATGGAGACAATAAAAAAGTATGAAGCTGGCTTGCAGAGTGTGATTGCTAAGGAATACGGCCGAAATCCGTCGACGATAGGCACCATCCTTAAGCAGAAGGAAGCCATCAAGCAGCTACACCTTCAAGGGCGTGACTATTTTGGTCCAACAAGAGGAGCCATGTGCATAATGAAATGGAAAGGCTGCTTCTTGTATGGATCGAGGACAAAGAAATCGATGGCGATACGATAACTGAGACAGCAATCTGCCAGAAGGCCAGTGCTATTTCGGCTATTTGATTGCCCAAGCCGAAGACGACGGCGGAGAGAGGGGACCTCAACGGCAACCCCAGAGTTCAAGGCTTCTCATGGGTGGTTCGAAAAACAAAAAAATTCCGTAAACGGACTGGCATCCATTCGGTGGTGAAGAAATTGAAATTACGTAAAGTATAAAAAAGTAAAAAGAAATGTAAAAATCAAAAAAAGACTAAATAAATTTTATTTTAAGTTTTTTGTAAAGTTAAGTGTTACAGTTTTGTTAATGTGTTTTGTAAAGTTTAGTTTGTTTTTCTGACATTTTTTTATGTGTTTCATAAAGTTAAGTGTACGTATCTGCCGTTTGTCCTCCTCCTCCTCTGCCGCCACTTTCGAAGATAGCCTCACTCAAAAGGTAAGCTTCCACATTTTACGTTACAGTAATAATATTACTTGTACACTAATTATACACTTTATTTACAGGTTTTTGCTTTTATTATTAAGTTACGTATTGAATGGTCCCAAATTGTTGTAGTATTTCATTGTTTATAGGTCAATTTAGCTTTTTTATGAAATTTACAGGGGTGTTTTTGGAGGGCTTGGAACGGATTAGCCATTTTACATGTAAAATGTGGTCCAAGATACGAAAACCTCATGATATGAAAGGCGCCTCGGAACGGATTAATTTCGTATCTCGAGGTACTACTGTACAGTTTATGATAGTTATATTTAAAGTCTAAATACTCATGCATTTCTGATAAGAGACAGGATCATTTATGTTTTTATCATTCTTTTGTTTATATAGCCATGCCATTTTCAGTGACTGCTCCTCTCATCTATAGAAGTTTTTCTTCCTGTCCATACCATTAGGCACAACTGATGACATCACTGCAAAGTTGTGCATGAGTGAGCTTGCTTATTTGTTTCATTTCATAATCTCTTTTTAACATGAATATGTATACTTTTCATTCTTGTGTTAACTAGCAGGGTCATGACACTTTCATTTAGTTATGAGTTGCAGTTACCCTTTACTACCTCTGCACAACCAAAGCTGAGAAACAATGTAACCTACCCATTGTCACGAAGTGAGTTCCTATTTGTTTACAACACCAACAACTGTGCATTTATTCTAAATCTGGTAAAATTTGTTACTTTGATTATTTTTTTATTATTTTTACAAATATGAAATTTTCATTATTAAAATGAAGTTTTATTGTATACTTACAATTATAGAGCCGTGTATTTCCACGGCGGCGGCTACTAAATTCAAATTTAGCGCGTCGGCGTCGCCAACACTGGTGGTGATGACGTCATCTCCCTCCACTCGCGGGAGAACCAGGTACAACTGCCCAGGTGAATCCAATTCTTTCTGCCCGTCCGTCCACCTAAGGGGAGGAGGGTGGGTATAATCATAATTGTTCGGTAAGTATACAATAAAACTTCATTTTAATAATGAAATTTCATTTTTATTGTAGTGTCTTACCGAACAATTATAGAGCTGATTACACATTTATGGGAAGGTGGGATTCAGTGGACCACTAGTATTTTTAAATGGTTACATTTATTGCAAATACCAGTAAACACTCAAGGTGTCTGTTGTACCTTACCTTGTAAGAGAGCTACAGCAGACTGTTACTGCCTCTGGTCGGTGCTCTTCTTACTATTGTAGAGGAATTGGAATTTGACCAAAGTTAGCCTCTACAGGAGTGGAATCCTTCCGTAGTTCAAGCGAGTCAAGGCTGACTGACGGAGGATAGTAACAACAAAGATTGCCTTGCCTGGGCTAAGACCAGAAATTCAATCATACAAAACATTTGTCACCCACACCAGATTTAAAAACATATATACCCAACCATTGTAAAATCTGACCTAACAGACTGGTGAGTATCCCAGGTACTCAGTACCCCCAGCTTCCCTTGAACTCGACAACCTATTCAAGGTGAAAAGTTAGCATAGAGGTGACGACCCCTGTGCCGTTTCTCCCAACACCATGCCAGAAACCGCCACCGGACCTAACGTTTTACAATTCTCGAAAACCGTTTCTATCTCTTTGAGATAATGACTCGCAAAACCGAATTCGATCTCCAGAACGTGCTCTGAAGAATCGAAGCTAAAGATAAATTCTTTCTGAATGCTAAAGAAGTTGCCACTGCTCTAACCTCATGAGCTTTAACCTCTCAGAACGGGAAGATTGTCGTTCTCGGACTGCGAGTGAGCTTCCCTGATAAGCTCTCTAATAAAGAACGATATAGCATTCTTAGAAAGAGGACGAGAGGGATTTTGAACCGAGGTCCAGAGCTTAGAAGATTGTCCTCTAATACCCTTAGTGGCAAACAGATACTGCTTAATAGCCCTGACTGGACATAAGAGCCTTTCTTCTCCTCATGTCCAACTAAATCAGATAAGTTCCTTACCACAAAACTCCTCGGCCAAGGATTAGAAGGCTTCTCATTTTTGGCTAGAAAGGTCAAAGATACCGAAAATACAGCATTGCCTTGAGAGAAACAGACTCTTTTGTCTATAGCGTGCAATTCGCTGACACGCTTAGCAGAAGCTAGTGCAATAAGAAAAAGTGCCTTCTTAGTCAAGTTCCTGAGTGAAGCAGACTTCAAAGGCGCAAACGGTGGCCCCATGAGGAACTTAAGCACCACATCTAAGTTCCAAGCCACTGTATCTTGCGGGAGCTTAGTGGTTTCGAAAGACCTAATGAGGTCCGGACAGATCTGAATTGGAGGAAATATCCAAACCTCGATGTCGAAAAACCGAAGAGAGCATGGCTCTATATCCTCTGATCGTCGAAGGAGCCAGTTTCTTAGAGTTCCTAAGAAAATAGAAGAAAATCTGCTATTTCTGTTAAAGAGGTCGCAGAAGTAGAGACTTTAGCACTTCTACACCACTCTCTGAAGATTCTCCACTTCCCTTGATAGAGTTTGTTAGAAGACTCTCTCCTACAACGAGCGATAGCTTCTGCAGCTCTTCTTGAAAATCCTTTCGCTCTGACAAGATTCCGGACAGTCTGAACCCTGTCAGAGCTAGAGCGGACAAGTTTTGGTGGAACCTCTTGAAGTGAGGTTGTTTGAGCAGCCACTTCTCTGGAGGAAGAAGTCTGGGGAAGTCTACTAACAACTGGAGAAGGTCCGGGAACCACTCTTTCCTGGGCCAAAAGGGAGCGATTAACGTTAGTGTTACATTGCTGTGCGACATGAACTTGTTCAGCACCTCCTCTTATTAGACCGAACGGAGGGAATGCATAAGCTTCCAGACCCGACCAATCCAACAGCATTGCGTCCACCGACCAAGCTAGAGGATCTGGGACTGGAGAACAAAAGAGAGGAAGACGGTTGTTCCTTGATGTCGCGAACAGGTCTATTGACGGTCGTCCCCAAAGGTGCCAAAGTTTCTGACAAATCTTGTTGTCCAAAGTCCACTCCAGAGGTAACACTTGCTGTTGACGACTTAACTCGTCCGCCAGGACGTTCATCTTTCCCGGAACGAATCTCGGGACTAGCTGAACCTTCGCTTCGTTTGACCACAGGAGGAGATCCTTGGCTACTTCGTATAGAGAGAAAGACTGAGTCC
Source organism: Macrobrachium nipponense (assembly GCF_015104395.2). Taxonomy (NCBI): domain Eukaryota; kingdom Metazoa; phylum Arthropoda; class Malacostraca; order Decapoda; family Palaemonidae; genus Macrobrachium; species Macrobrachium nipponense. The sequence continues at coordinate 77,543,020 of NC_087202.1, read as the reverse complement.
CCCCCTGTTTCCGCACGTACGAGAGAGCGTGAGTTGTCGGAATGCACTGCCACTACTCGACCTTCTACTAAGCTCCAAAACTGTCTGAGCCCCAGGAAAATTGCTAACAGTTCCTTTACATTTATGTGGAACTTCTTCTCCTTCTCCGACCAAGCTCCTGAAGTTCGTTGATTTCCCAGTAGGGCTCCCCAACCTGTGTCCGATGCGTCGGAAAAGAACTGTAGGTTCGGGAGGATGGGTCGTAAATCTAACCCTTCTTCCAACCTTGCTCGAGAGAGCCACCACCTTAGGTCCTCTTTTATTTGATCTGTGACAGGAAAGGTAATCGAGTCTGGTTGTGTCTTCCTGCACCAAGAGGCTCTCAGGAAAAACTGCAGAGGTCTCATGTGCAGTCTTCCCAACGTCACAAATTTCTCCACTGACGTCAATTTGCCCAGGAGCCTCATCCACTGATTGGCAGAACTTACCTTTTTGTCCAAGAACACCTGAACTGTCTCAGACAGCCTGAACCCCCTCTTCGGGGGACAGAAAAGCCCGAAAAAAAACTTGAGCATTCAGAATCATCCCCAAATAAAGGATGCTCTGAGATGGAACCAACTGGGACTTCTGTTTGTTGACCAGAATTTCCGCTAACTTTCTGGCAAGATCCAGAGTTGTTCCAAGGTCCTTCATGCACAGACTCTCTGATTCCGACCGGAGAAGCCAATCGTCCAGATAGAGGGAGATTCTTACTCCTAATATGTGCAGCCAGCTTCCTATCGGGGATAGAACCCTGGTGAAAACTTGAGGAGCGGTCGCTAGTCCGAAGCAAAGCGCCCGAAACTGAAACACCTTGCCTTCGAACATGAACCTCAGGTACTTCCGAGATTCGCGATGTATCGGAATGTGAAAATAAGCGTCTTGCATGTCCAGAGAGACCATCCAATCCCCTGTCTGATGGACTCCAGAACGACCGAGTGGTCTCCATATGAAATTTTGTTTTCTGGACATGCAAGTTCAGGGCGCTCACATCCAAAACCGGCCTCCAGCCCCTGATGACTTGGGAACTACAAAAAGGCGATTGTAAAAGCCTGGAGGAAAATCCCCTTCTATCTGTTTCTATCGCTTTTCTTTGAGAACAAGCGCTTCCACTTCTGCGGCTAGCGCCAGAAATTTGTCTGAGCCCGGAGAGTATGCCTGGAATGGAATTGGCACAGGTGAGAGCGAGGGAGGTGAAACGAGAGGAATACGATAGCCGAACTTGAGTACTTGCACTACCCAGGCTTCTGCTCCTCTGTTTTTCCCCATTCCTCCCAAAAACAGAGCCAGCCTGGCTCCCACTGGTGCATGAAGAACCGAGCTTTCATTTGGAAGGTTTGTTAACCTTGGCTGAGGCCTTAGACTGAGGTCGCAAATTCGACTTCGGCCGAAAGAAGCGCTTGGGTTTTCTCCCTCGAAAAGGCGCTTGGGCCAGAGGAGAAACCGAAGGAACAGTCTCCACAGGAGCTTTAGGTCTCTTAGTAGACTGTGCCAGTAAATCCGAAGTAGATTTCTTATCTAGCGCAGACGAAATTGACAACACTACATCGTCTGGAAAGAGGTTATCTTTCACAAAAGGAGCAAACAAGAGAGCAGACTTCTGTTGGGACGTAACCCTTTTAGAAGCAAAGGAGCACCAAGTTGCCTTTTCTTAAGGGTACCAAAGGCGATGAGCGAAGCTAACTCATCACATCCATCCCTAATGGATTTGTCCGCACAGGACAGAACACCAATCCAATCCTCCGCTAACTCCTGAGAAAGAGAAGGACAGTCTTCGATCTTGGCCGCTAAAGCGCCAATAGTCCAATCAAGGAAGCTAAAGACTTCCAAAAGTTTAAATTGATTCTTTACAACGTGGTCCAACTCAGGCGCTGTAAAGAAAACTTTCGCTGCGGCGAAAGCAGATCTTCTAGAGGAGTCGATTAAACTGGAGAAGTCTCCCTGGGAGGAGGCAGAAACTCCCAGAGAAGGAGCTTCCCCAGTTACATAAAACCTATACCTCTTACGAAGCAACTTAGAGGGAGGGTAAGCGGCAAAAGAGCCTTCCCTAAGTCTCTTTTCTAGACATCCATTTCTCCGTCTCTTTCAACGAATGTCTAACCGCTTTAGATAGAACAAGTTTTGGGAGGAGAGGGTCTGAAGTTTTCCTCCTCATCAAAAAAAGTCGAAGTTGGGGAGCGCGGAGCCGCTTTCCTCAAAATAATCTGGATAAGATAGCAGAAGAAATCTAAGGAGACGTGAATAACACGAGAGGTGATGTGAATCCTCCTCCTCTACTTCTTCTTCATTCTCCGATACCGCCGAAGAAGTAGACGGAACTACAACCGGATCTGAAGGTTTCGAACCACCCTTGGACTCATTCATCCAGTTGAACATCTCTAACTGCTTGCGCAAAGGCGCCAGAGACGAATCAAAAACAGTTAACGTAGGCTTGGAAGAGCCTAAATGTTCAGCAGGAGGCGGAAAAACTACTTGCGCCTCGCTCGGAGCCGCCAAAATTCGGGAGGCGAAACAGGCGCATCAGGCGTAACAGACGAAAAAGCGCTAAAGAAACACCCCTTAGAACTGCTAGCTACAGCGCTAAAACCACAAATCTCTACTAGTAGATGGAGCCGAAAAAGGCACAGATTGAGGCGACGAACGAGCCGCTAACGGCCGAGGCGCAACCCTACTCTCAGGCTCCTTATACCGCTTGACTGGAGGAGGCGAAGAATCGGCGCCTGAATGCCTCTTTAAGGGACGCGAAACTGCGAATCTCGCCAAGAGCGCGCGCGACGGAGACGAATCGCTCGAATCATTCGAAAGGCGTCTGACCGCAACACCTTTCCAACGCTTAACCGAGCCCTGTTGAGGCACAACAGGCTCAACAAGAGAGGCGCCTGTCTGTGGGCAAATCCCGATCGACTCCCTTGGACTTGGACTTTGTCTAGGAGACGTGTCAGGACAGACAGACAACCCTCAACTACACTCTTACCTGAAGCCGCTCTCTCCAAAAACGTCTTAACTGAATTACCAAGTTGCAAAACCGAATTCGCTAGTACCGAAAATTTCTGATCTAACCTCGATTCCAGACTGGCAATGGTGTCGGAAGAAACTACACGTGAAGCCGGAGAAGTGGGATTAGTAGGAGGAATAGGAGGTGTAGTTAAAGGAGACATAACAATTTGAGGAGAAACAGAAGGAACAGATGCATCGCAAGACGAAGCAGAGCTAAGTCTACTTTCCCTAAGCGCTGCTTTTCTAATTCTGTCTTTAGCTAATTTCTCCGAGTATGAACTAAGAAAACTTCCATTGAGAATCAGTCCAATCACTACCACTCGTTACATGTTCGATCTGCTGAACAAACCTGTCCCCTACACTTAACACATTTAGTGTGAGAATCATACTCTAACTTGGATAATCTAGTTTTACATCCTGAGATGCAAAACCTAACTCCCGACGGACTAGAATCCGACATGCAACGCCTAAATAAAAAGCAAAATAAAACAACAACGCCAAAAAAGAGTACTTCACCAATTCCGAAGATCAAATCCACAAGAAAAAAGCGAAGCAAAGTCATCCAACCGCACCGACCACCGATGTTCACTGGACGCCGGCAGGAAAAGAATTGTATTCACCTGGGCAGTTGTACCTGGTTCTCCCGCGAGTGGAGGGAGATGACGTCATCACCACCAGTGTTGGCGACGCCGACGCGCTAAATTTGAATTTAGTATCCTGCCGCTCGTGGAAATCACGGCTCTATAATTGTTCGGTAAGACACTACAATAAAAATGATATTCATTTCTAACATAAATGCTTGATTAACCTATTACCAACAACTATATCTATACCAAAGTGGGATAACTCACTGACAGGCTATACCTCGTCTAAGGTATGATTACTTGAGGAAGGGGCTGGCACTGAAAGTGGGGCTAGGTTAGGAAGATTACATGTTAATTCATCAAGAGTTCTGCATGGAGAAATCATCAATAAAATATTTTGACTGAACAATACAGAAAAGGGTGTATATACCTAATACAGTACAGGTGAGATCATATGAAAATTTACAGACACAGGCTACTTTGAGAAATTTACTGTCTTTTTTGTTTGTCTGTACATTCATTCCCAAAGAGCACAAAACTAAGCGCAGCACCTGTGGGCGTTTCTGTAGGATTCCCAGTTTACATTGCTGCATGTATAGTATCTTTTTTCACTCATTTCAGTTAGAATCACATATAGTGAAAACTACCAGTAAAACCCAACTGGCTTTCAACAGTTTAGGAAAGCCTAGTAAGTGCGCACATAACTAGGCTATAGCTAGCTACTATAATTTTCTATACCAGTGGAGCACTAGGCTATGCTTTAGTATAAAATCAAAAATTACCTGAGAAATCACTTTTTAAAGATTATTACAACAGATAACAGGCTAAACTACGTCGTACTGTAGACTTAAGTACTAGGCTAGGTCGTCTGACATTCTTTTACTACTTTTAACTTCAGTTATATCATATAATTAGCCTAAAGCATAGGCTACTAAGTATAGCCTAGTGATAGGTACACGGTAAAGTTAGCATTACCTACTTGGAAACCACTAGTAGTATTGAAAATGACATTAATAGGTAGTATACATTTTATAAACAGGATGTTGTTACAGAATGTGGTATTGCATCATTAGATTGTGCTGCCACCTTAGCCAGGCCTAGCTAGGGTAAATGACCGAGCGGCGACATAGCGGGCGCCGATCCATGATTGCAACTAGTACCTTCCCGAAAAAGTACGTACTTGAATTCTCTGCCATGAGCTTCAGTCAACAGTTGTGGCCCACCCTGGCAGCCCACCGAGGCCTCTACGTTCCTCTCGAACTATGTGTTTTTCTCCTAAATTACGAAATAATGGTATACCTAATTCAAGCGCTTTTTAAGAAAGTGGCCACGTTCCGAGAGAGGTGGCCGTTATGTCGCCGTTCGGTCATTTACACTACATAGGTTAGTCTCTACCTCACCAAATTCAGGTAACAATATGATAAAACTTACCCTTTGCCTTCGCTATTTTAGGGATTTATCTTCATCAGCTACCAGCTGACAAACTTATTTTCAACGACACTTTTTTTTATTTCTATTTCTGCCTATACTCTAACAGACATACGTAACGATCGCGGAACATAATTTAGACAGCAGGACTAACGAATTAACTTTGTTGAAATGCCAAAATAAACATTACCTGAGGTTAGCTTCGGCTCCTTCAGTAGTACCTGTATGAGTAGAAGCAAGGTCCTTTAAATATACTGGGAGAGGTCGGCTCATCAGCGAGCGAAAATACGTTCCCTCTGCGCATGACGTCACGCTACGAAACAGTCTCCCCTGACAGCACTGACTCTGACAGGTATACGTAGTAACACGATGCAAGGATACCTTTCCAAAAAAAAAAATACTTCTTAATGTATAAATATTTTTTATTTTGTTTTACTTAAAGTACAGATGTTCCTTATGAAAGACCATACTTCAAAGTTTCATAATAATCTGATGCTTCTTAACAAAAAGTCATAAGGAATAGAGGTACCTTTCAAGGGAATACAAATACTGTAATGTATTGATCGTCACTTATCCCCAGCCACGGAAGGAGGTATGGATTAACGTAGAGAAAGTTGTCCTTGGTACTAAATCCTATACAACGAGTTAAGGATTAACATAGAGAAAGTTGTTTTGGTACAATGAACTCTCATTTCAATTCTAAACAGATTAACAGAACAAGATGACAGTTTAATGGTGAAGGCATTGATATATGCATGAGTTTGTTCTCACCGAGCCAGGTGTGGACCCCTGAGGGGAAAAAATAAGTTGTTGTTTTCATGGGTTTTCGTACTGTAGTCCTGCAAGTCCTCTGTTTCTTTTTACTCGTCGATAATGTTGTTAATGGTGCCACATTCTAAAACACACTGATATTTTGGCAAAAAATTCCACACCCTCGTCAGCAACACCAGCGACAGCAGATTTCATTTCAGCAGCCATTGTTTTTATGCATTCCGTTCCTGGTCTAAGACCATAGCCATGAATTGCTGTAAAAATTTCTCTACAAATTTTCAGTTTAGAAAAAAGGTCGTCTGATGGTGCATAATGTTTTCCTTCGCTTATTATAATGGACCCATGTCTCTGACGTCTTGCTGTTAACAATGTACCCTATATTTGGGATATTTAAAGGAAACTTTTTCACTACATATCCACCGATATATTTTATGGACTCTTCCTCGATAACAGATCCCGTGGTGTCTCCTGATTTCTGACATTTAGCAAATTCTGTTTCCTCAGAGAACATTTCGTCATTCTTAAGATCCACGTCAAATTCCAGGTCTGTAAAAATGATGTTTCTCATACATATTTCAAAGGCCAGTTCCCTGTCATGGAAAGATTTATCATGTCCGTTTCCATCACGTCCAGATGATACCATTTCATGGGATAACGGGTCAAGTTTCAATATCCCAACCTAGAAAAAAGTTTTTCAATCTATATTTAAAATTAACGGCATTGGGATGATCATGAGAACCCCTCATCTGCCTGATGCATCCAAAAAACTTTCAAGACAGTCTTGAATTAATCTCCGTGTCATAAAAAAAGAAATGTCATGACTGTTTTAGCATGTTATGTAGCCCAATCATTGAGTGACAAGATAATATTACAACTTTTTAGAATTTGTAAAGGCAATTCAATTTTGGGTTTTTTACCCTTATTCCCAGCATAGCATCGACCATTTTTTGTAAAGCACTTTTCTGGCTATCCAAATTTAAATCCCAAATGCATTGCGGGCTTTTATGTCACCGAACATCATAGAGGAATTCATGACATCGAACCATTCATTCACTGTAGCTATAAAATCGGCAGTTTCCTTCCAATTGTTGCTCTCTAGTAAGGCCCTTTCTCCTAAAAAATACAATGCCTTAGTACATGACTTTGTAAGTAGCTGTACAGCATACTTTACACGCTGTCTTTGTAAGCCACTTACATTGATATGTGTTTCATTAATTTTATATGCTAAGGCATACTCTGATACGGTTTTTCATTAGCATTTCACGGACACAGGCATCAGATACACTGTTTCCATTTTCCATAAAGAAATCCGTGGTCCAGAAAATGATTGCCAATTAACTTTACCAAATGGAGCATCAGCAAATAAGAAGACATTCCTGTCAGCACATGGGTTTTTAAAAGTGACTTTCTCAGGGTAAAGGGGATCAATCCCGAATTCTTTCCAAACCCGCCAAATTATTAGGTCCAAGATCATGGACAATTGCCTCACGGCAAAGCGAGCTTTTTCAACATTTATAATAATATCAGTCATCATATTGGTAGTATATGAGTTGCTTCCAGCTTCCCATAAAACCTCTTAACCACTTGAACTTTATCATGAGGTTCATACAAAACGTCCATCCCTTTGTCATAACTCCACTTACTACCAATATTCATTTCATCAACTGAAATAACGGCAAGTTTTTGTATTTCCGTCATAGTTTTGTTTTTTTATTTTGCCTTCATCAGTGACAGAACCATATGAAAAATAACCGGCTCACATTTCAGATTTTGCGCTCGTTTGTTCTTTGTACTTTTTGATGGCAGAGGAAATCCTCTTTTAGTTCGCAAATATGAATAGCTTTTGGTGCTCATGCTTCTGAGAGTGAAAGCTGACGATATGTCTTCATCGCGCCATTGACTGACAAGCTTATTAGTTATGAGAGCATTATCTGTGTTGTACTTAGCACAGGTTGAAATAACTTGTTTATTTATGTTAATGTGAACTTAGGTTCTGTCACTTCCATTTCCAAATTAACCAGTTTCAGTTCTTGATCGGTCTTCTCCAAATGCTCTATTTTTTTCTTTAGCTCTTCCACTTCCTCTACTTGTTAATTGTATTTTGTTCAGAACTCTCTTCAGGCTGTGCAATAATTTCTTGAACAGAGACTTCTGGAGAAGAGCATGCTTCCAGTAAAACATCGTCTGCGCATTTGCAAGCATGCATCCATTTCTTCTTCGTTTTTTCTTCTTTTGGGAAACAATAAAATATCGAATACCCTAATTAATGGTCATTTTGCTATTACTATGACATCCAAATACAGCAAAAATGGAAGGCATGGCTGCTGGAAGTTAATAAACGTGACAGAGACCAAGTAAGACTACCTTTCGTCAGGTCAAACCTCGGCCACCGTCTCCGAAACTTAACGTCACGAAAGCTCCGCCCACATGCGCGTAGCTCACTGATGAGCCGACCTCTCCGAGTATATTTAAAGGACCTTGAGTAGAAGACTAAATTTCCTCCGAAACGGCTCTCTTGCCCGTTCTATTTTCTCCTTCGTGTTCAAGTTTATTGTCTCTATGGTACCAGACATTTGTTAAATTCCTTCATATTTCCAATTTATTCTTTGGACATATCTGTAAATAGTTGCCTCTTTAGTTTGGTAAGTGAATGGATTAATATGTTAAATCCACTGTGTGGGGTTTAATTTTCTACACTACATATTCCATGTTTCATGTGTGAATTTCAGCTCTCTATCCTCTCTCTACCTTTTCCGAGCTAATAGATTGTTTATCAAATCGTTTCTCAATAAATACAAATAAGAGATTTAGTTGCTACTTTTACTGCTATCCTGCCTCTGAAGATTCCTGATGCCACAGGAAACTGAAATTGCTCGATTTTTAATATCGTAGCAGCGATTTGCAAAACAGACTTAATTCTTTTGGGTGCTGTTAATTGTCACTATCCATAACATTTCTGATTGATACTTTTTTTCCAATTTCAGAAGAATAGGTGTGTGTGTGTGTGTGTGTGTGTGTTTTGCAGTTAACGAATTCGTAATCATCTATTATTCCTAAAATCACTCAAATTAATAAATCCTTGCCAAATTTCAAGCATTATCGACGAACATACTTCTCACAATCTTTTTTTTATTCAGAATAAAAATTTCTCAAATCTTTTGCAAAACAATACTTCTGTACAAAATGTTGTGTGTAGCCACGTTTTTCGGTTGCACAAAGTTTATTTGTTATAAAAAATCCACATTTTCTCATCACAGTGTTGTTAGAAAATCCAGAACTACATAATGTACTTACTATGTAAGTATAAGACAACTACACAATTATTTCTATCTTACCGTTATTTTTAACGGGGTAGTTACAGTAAATTGGTATATACAATAAATGTACTTGCTAGATTGTAATATGTAATACAAGCCAGCATAGAAAATAGACAAATGTTAGTAAGCATAACAAATGTTCAGGCAATGCCTTTAATTCCTCACCAGAGAATATACTTCGGGGAAAATACATCAAACTATTTGTAAGAACAACTTCAGAAGTCAGATAAAAACAATCCTTAAAATACATAATGAAAAATAACGCAAGAATGTAATAAACAACCAGTAATTAAATGCTTTCAGGTCCACTTACTGAAAAATCTTTCTCTCTTCTCATAGCCACGAAGGAAAATTGAAACCCTGGAGATGCTAAGTACTTCCATCTTATTACCAAGACATGATCAAAGCAACTAAAGATATACGAAAGTACTTAGCATCTCCAGTGTTTCAATTTTCTTTCGTGGCTGTAACTTTGTTCATATAATCATCACGGTTTTTTTTTTTTTCTTCGTGATTTAAAATCAAATATATATTTCAGAGGCTGCTGTCTCTCTTCTGGCAGGTAATGAATAAGAAAAGTTATAGAAAAGGTGGTATTTATACCAAGAGATCCATCCACAGGTAAACTGTTTAACTAGGTCACCCCGGTTGATAATTTCTCTTTAATCTTCTTAAGCTTTGGTTGAAGGAAGATTTTATCACTGATATCTGAATCCCAGACACCCTTTCCAATGACCAATACCCGTCTTTGTTTAATGAAGGCCGATTCCACAATCTGTTTTCGTACCGACATTTGCTGCAATAGATTATACGTATTAAATTCTAGTTTATTCCGTGGTTATGGTTATTCATATGGTTAAAAATAGCTGAGTTCTGTTGCCCTTACCTAACTACGTTCATGTTGTATTAATCTTCCTATAAAACCGATATAAGACTGGTCACAGCCCAGGCATGGGATTTCGTATACTCCTGTGTCTTTGGGGATTAGCTTTTGTTGGACGTTAATAATGGATTTGGCTAGGGTATTTAGGTTGGTAAAGGAAAAATGCTTACATTTTCCGAGAGGCTGTGTCACCGTCTCAATCCTGTCCAGGTGTGGGATTATTATTTTGTTGTTGGGTGTCTCTCTGGTCTTATATTGAGGGGGTCGGTAGAAAATTAGGTTTGCTTTATGAATCGCTTTCTCAATGATGTGGTCAGGGTACCTTAAAAACGAAAGCTGCTTACGAATTAGTTCAAATTCCTTTCCCAGGAAATCTTGGGAACAAATTCGTAAGCTCTTAAAAATGAATTATCTTTATAGAAATGTCATGGTAACTAAAGCAGTGAATATATGAAAGTGAGAATGATGGTTTTCTGTACATGCTAAAATTGTATTTTGTTGTGTCTAATTATCAAAACATCAAGAAAAGGAATTTTGTTGTTTGTTTCCAATTCAACTTTAGATTTGATGCTGGGCACTAATGCATTTAATTTTGAAAGGAATTCGTTGAAATTGCCTCATTTATTATCCAAGCCTGTTAGAATATCACCTACATATCTCATTCATAGCATGTTTTTGGATTTTATGGGATTTATTACTATAGTTTCAAAGTATTCCTTGTATAGACTGGCTAAAAAATGACTTAAAGGGCTACCCAAGCTACACCCGAATTTTTGCTTATAGAATGACTCCCTGAATGAAAATACGTTATTAGAACACATAATTCAATTAGCTTTATTATTTTGTCAAGGACCAACAGGAAATTACCCGAATAGGGGCCTGATTTTTCCCTCAAAAACCGTAGAACGTCCTGTAGTGCTGGTACTTTTGTGAATAGGGAATCTACACTAAGGCTTAAAAGTTATATGTTGTGAAGTGGCAGGTATATGTGCTTTCTCTGAATTTGTGACAAAAATCTTCTAAATGTTTAATGTGACTTGGAGAGAAGGTGCCCAAGAAAGGGGAAAGGAGGCCAGCTAACCATTTAGAAATTTTATCATTGAAAGCTCCGGCACATGAGATGATGGGTCTGAATGGAAGATTATCTTTGTGAATTTTGGGAAGGCCATAAAAGTAAGGTAGTTTTGGGTTAATGACTTTAAATTTATCTAGATTATTAGAATAAAATAGATTAGAATATAGAATTTAGGCCAAAGGCCAAGTGGTGGGACCTATGAAGTCATTCAGCGATGAAACAGAAATCGATAGTAAAAAGGGTTGAAAGGTGTAACAGGAGAAAAACTTTTCAGTTGCATTATGAAACATTTGTTAGGAAATGGTGGAAAACAAAATGGAAGAAAGAGAATATGAACGGATGTAGTACAGTAAAAGAAATGAAAAGGTTTGCAGCTTGGGGCCGAATGGCCACTGCAAAGAACCTTTAGTAATACTTACAGTGCACTGCATGAGGTGCACTGATGGATCTATTCCCCTACGGGAAATCTCGAATATTTGTATACCTAAATGAATCCTGCTTGGGATTCGAACCTGTGACTTGGTTTATTAAACCAACACATAGTCGACCTAGACCACTCACCTATCTAGAGAGGTATAAATACTCATAGATACCCATATCGACCCTGCTGTTCAAATCGAATCTTCGATCTCGAGTTATTGGGGATGAATAACAATAACCAGCTAAGCAATATTGATTAACCAAACACTTGGATGTTAAGTCCTTGGGAACGCAACAGAGAAAATAAGTACATCCCTCTCAAAAAACAAGTGTTGACGGAAGACAAAAAAGCTTGGCCGAGTTGGTTAATATACCCTTGATCTTCAGCCAGCATCAAATGTCAGCCTAATGGGAAAGAAGAATTGGATCTGAAAGTTATTTAAGCAACTCTCCAAATATGACAGTCATGCCTCATAAGCTTTAAAAGTTATTTGAACCAAGGTCCTTACATAACAGGCCGGGCAGCGCACAGATTAACCTTTAACGGGTTATACTGCATAAACATGACTTATATATATATATATATATATATATATATAATATATTATAATATAATATATATATATATCTATATATGTATATATATATAATAGGCTACTTCAGCAAGTTTAGGATTATCAACATGGGTATATGGCAATTTTGGTTCAGACGCAGGGCAAAACAACTTTCCACTTCTTGTCACTCATGGAAACCCTGGGCCGAAGATGAGTGGAAATTTGTGAAAGACAAAGCACAAAAAAACTAAAACTGGCGCTGGAGGTAATGATGATGGTGTTCTGTCGAGTGTGAACAGTTGTCATCAATTAAAAACGTTGCCCTGGCAATGCTTTCAGAATCTAAACATTAAAACAGAGGCATTGTTACCCCAGGTGATTTTAGTCTTTCTTATTCAGTTGAATCAGATTAATCGCCGGTTGAGGCATGTCGAAAAGTGTCAAGATTAGTGCTTATCTTATGCAAATAACGTGTCGTTCCGGGAATTTGACGGTGTGCTGGCATAAGGCCACTATAACCCGTGCTGGCATAAGGCCAACCAGATGTACAACATAGCCTGTAAATCAAGAACAACAGTAGCATTATAGTTGGTAACTCTACTCACTGTGCCAGACACTATGGAGTAAGGCCCTAGGCTAGGTATGAACTTTCTTTTCGGTACATTACCTTATGATTACAATACTTTATGCTAACATAACCATTGTCTGGGTTATTGTAGGTCGTTAAAAGTAAGGGAAGGCGACTTTTAAAACTAATCGATTAAAGATGTAAAATAGAGTTTTATGAGTCTGTTGGAAATGGACGGTTAAACACTACTACTACTAGGCCTAGTAGGCATAGGTAATCCCTCCCAAAGTCTAACGGTAATGGGAGCCGTGGTCAGACACTGGGGTTCTGAAATAGTTTAATACAAAACCAAGTTACATTTGGGACAGTGGATACCTCTCCATCTGACCTTCGGAGCCGTACCTAAGTCCATAAATGAAATACAGGTTAAGTAACTTAACCTAATGCACTCTCAGGGTCGCACTTTCCGGTGATATGTACCTCAGTCCCTCCACCTAACATGACTTAGGGGGAAACACCGCAGTGGATCCATCGTCATGGCGTGGATCAGCCTTATTCGCTCTATATTTAATTGGTGAAACGAGAATACAATTACATCTCTAACCATACCATTGAAAAGATTGAAGTTTCGTCAACATAATATAATATATGAAAGCGCCATACGAACTAAAATAGGCATGTGAGGTCTTCGTAAAATATGTTTTCAAGGCAGTTTTTAAATCCAATATGGCGTCCACCGACTGAGGTGCCGTTCGTAACCGCAGCCTTCTCAGCACTCATTTGAACAATGTTAGCGTATATTTGTAACGTTTATTGATATTACTCAAGATTGCAGTTGTAATCAGCACCATAAAACAACATTTTGTTGCCTATATTAGTGAAAGTATGAAGCTTCTTATTCCCGGGGTCATGATTTGAACTGAAATTCATTTTTACCTTGTTATCGATGGTTTTATCCTTACTGCCATCACAACTGAAATTCCACATTGCTTATTTGATTGTAATTATACATGTTTTGGTCTTGATTCACTCCAAATTGCACTTGAACTACGTTGCATTTCCTGGTTCCTAAGCGCTCACTCCACAAACACAGTTGCGGGCAGCACACAAGTACACGGTCTATGAGGTGCAAAACTTTATTCCCTACATTGTTTACTTTATTCATTATTTAGTTTAACTTTACTTTGTTACTTCAAAATTTTTATTTAATTCATGTCTATTATCCATTTTTTGCAATCAAATTAACCCTGAAAAATTTCAGATATTTCTCAAGTAGATACGAGCGGACGGCAAAATGACTCATCGTTGCCAATATATTGGAGCTTCACACATTCTCCGATGCATTTACAAACTGTTTCCATGAATTTTAGTTGTCATAGTAATGCAATAATGATAAAATTGCTCTAATATTCATATATACTACAAATAGATATGCTAATTTCACTTATTTCCCTGGGTTTGTGTCTTATACCCAGTTTGGAGGGCAAACACATACCAATTGGCAACACTAATAAACAATGGAAGAGCGCGAACAATGCTGTAGGTACTGTTCACAGCAAAACTGTTGATATTTGAGTCTGGAATCTATTTACTTTTTCAACAACGAATGTTTTCAAATTAATAATCGTGAATATGTAAAAAATTTATGCATTTCATGACCTTATACTTGTTTAACTGTTTGTCTAAATAATTATCTAGTGCATGCTTCTTCTTCTTCTTCTACCAAAAAAACCATAGTTTCCTTGGATAAGTCGTGGTTGGAAGTCATTGTGTACGATCTTTGTGAAGAAAGTGCCCCAGCGTCTATGGTTACAAGTGGTGTGCGGATTTAGCACACCGAATGGGAACTTTATTGACACAAGTGACTCTACAAACATTGAGATGGCGTCAATCTTCTAAATATTCGGAGTTGTAAGTAAAAATTTTGAAAGCGTCATGGAGGTATGCATGCACTGCGTAGAGCCAGACTTTCATTAACCTCTTTTTAATTTTAAAATATGACCTTAATTTCTAACTTTGGAGAAAATACTTACTTTGAAAGGGTAGTAGAGGTCTCGAGCTCTTGCTCTCACCGCCAACAACTCGTGACTGGTGCTCATCTCCGGTGTCAGGACGTGTTAAAGTACTTTTTCGGAGGGTGCATCCACACGTGGTGGAAACTGGATCCGCTAGTCCAGTCAATTGTTTCCCCTATGCCATTTATCATAAATTGATCATAAGAAAAAAAAAAAAACGATATCTACATGCTTAAATACCTTGGTTATTTGTTCTCTTTGTTCCTCTCTTTGGCATGTCCCTTCAGCCTCTAGCTGTGACCTTTGTTGTTCCTTTTACTGTAGTACTTCTGTTCACAGGTGTATTCTCTTTCTTCCTTCTTATTTTCCATCATCTAATAATATTTTCATTATGCAACTATATAGTACAAAGTTTTCCTCTGTTAGGTACACCTTTAAAACTTTTTCACTCTCAATTTTCATGTCACCTCTGAAAGACCTTATACGTAGGTCCCAGTGCTTGGCCTCTGCCCCAAGTTTTCTATTCCATTCCTCTCCCCCAAAACCTACCTGACTCTAAGACTTATGGGGTACTTCTGTGGTCCTTTATTAGTGTGTTATACTTAGGGGTGTGTGGAATGATTGAGTAACCTACTATTTCAAATCTAGTATATGTCAGATTTGTCAGAATCACTTTGGAAAAAAAAATTAAACCCTATTCATATTTCTAATATCTCATATCCTAAGTTGGCTAAGCAATGCTTTTTGACTATACTTTTTAATACAGTTTCGTAGTCACGAAAATCCTCTCAGAATTCAGAAAAACCTTCATATATTATCCCAAGAAGGTAAACTTGTGTAAGTGTTTGAGAGATGGCACATATCTGAATGCAAAGTTTTTTTTATGTGCAAATAGGTATGCTATTTTTTGACAAGATATACTGAACTTCCTCCATTCATGCATATTACTCTAGCATAATATAGTTACTGACAATGGAGTAAGGGTCACAAGTCAAAACTCATAATGAAAATACTTCTAGTAACAACATCTTGAATTAAAAAAAAAAGCTTTGGGCCCATGGTTAAGAAATACAATTGTTCATACACAATATACAAACCTTCGGTCCTTTGCAATAGGAATATGCTTATGGAGAAGCAGGAGCACAGCCGTTAAAACTCTTGAACAAGGTGGTTAGGCAGTAACTACTGTCCGTTAGGTTGGGGGGACCCGCCTGCCCAGATGTAAACATTCCACTTTGCTTTCGGCTCTCATCCTTGATGATAACAATTATGTAAAGCTATAGCGCATAAGGTGGATGTACATAGTGTACATACCCTTTTTCTAAAATTTATAACAATTTATAGAATATAAAAAAAGTTTAGAATTCCTTACCTGATGAAGTTGGTGAGACATCAAAGCCGTGGAAGGGTTCAGGGTCATCTGGGTCCTCATCATCACTCATAGACTTCTGGAATGATACATAATGAAAAGAATTAGGTTATGCTACAGTAAACACATTATAGTATGCATGTACAAACAAGTTACAGCATGAAAATGATGAAAATGAAATTATGTCAAGAATTCCTTACCTAATGGAGCTGGGGAGGGTACAGATTTAGGTCTAGGGAAATCTGGATTGGGCATCACTTTTGCAATGATGCAAATGATAAAATTTACTATTGGGTTATGCTGTGTATGTACTACAGTAAGTATAAGTTACAGTATACCAACAGTTTTATATAAAAAATTGCAATTTATTACACATTTACAGTAAGAAAAATAAAGAAGTTCAGAATTCCTTACCAAGACTACAAGTGGCAGATGGTGATGGAGACTTCTTGAAGAAAATTTCCAGCACCACCAGCATTACATACAAACTACCACTACTAGCATCTACTACTACTACTACTACTACATAAACTTAAATTTTTACACATTTTTATAAGCTGCAGAAGAAAAAGTAAACTGAATTTTTGACATACCTACTATGTACTTTCCTAACCTACAGTACTATGCAATGTAAACTTGTTTACAGTACACTACCTTCAGTGCAGTACTGTACACACTGTAACAGTAATGAATGTTATTTAAGTTGATGATGAAGAATTAGCTGTGCAGTTCGATGAATGACGATGATGCGGTAGTTCTGCATACTAATAGCTGAACAGCAAAACAGAGAAGTTACATACAGGATAGCACTACTACTTACTTCTTCTTC
>NC_087202.1:77491192-77521192 GCF_015104395.2 Macrobrachium nipponense | reverse complement strand
ATTCATTTACTTGGCTTTTTGTTAACAATGACACATGCTAGTTGAGCAGCCTTTAGTTTTTTTCTAACATGCTTGCGATGTTTTATCGAAAGGTGACGTCCAATTACGAAGACAATCTCTTCGTTTTCACGTTTGGCATCACCTTGACATTTGGAGGAAGCTGTTAGACGAGAGCTTTAACGACCGAAGTAGGAATTTTGGGGGCGATTTCTCCGTCAAGGCTGTTGATGACATTTTGAATATATTCACGTCTAAGGCTTTCCACTGTCGAATGCAGTGGCAGTGTTGCTGGTTTTTCAGTTATCGCCACATTTTACAACACCAAATGAAAGTGTCATACGTATATACTAGTTAACTCATGTTTTGGTACCTATGGAAGCATCTCTACGATGGAAAAGGAAAAAAAAAAGCCACTTCATAAAAACTTGACACAAGTGAATACAAACGTATTTTTTCTTTGACCGCAGGTGAAAGTAGATCCAGGTCGATGTATCATCTTCCAGGCATAAAGACCCAAGTAGCAACCGCAAGAAATTAACATTATTAAAGAATCTTTAACAGCTTAATGCACATGTATATTCAGTCTTCGTAAATCCAATTATTTCTACTGTTTTCTCATAGTTAAGGACTGGAAGATTAGAATCTAAACATTCAAGCGTATGTGTTATGCTTTTTATATATATATATATATATTATATACTATATATAATATATTATATATAATATATCTATATATATATATATATATATATTTATATATATATATATATATATATGTATATATCTATATATATATATATATATATATATATAGTTATATATAATATATATATATTATTGTATATAAGTATATATTTATATATATATATATATATGTATCTATGTATATAAATATTATATATAATATTATATATATAATATATATATATATATAGTATATATATAAGCATAAAACACATACGCTCGAAGTGTTATGCTTTTATGTTACGGGATGAATATACAAGTTAAGGCAAAATCCACGAAGGAAAGTGTATTATATATATGATATGACTGATAAAAATATTCTGTTACAAAAGAATCCATCTATAAAAGGAGCCATAAAAACACCAAAATATAGAGAGAAAAGTACTATATTTCAGAGACTTGCTGTCACCCTCTTCAGGTAGATGAATGAGAAAAGTTTACAGAAAAGGTGGTATTTATACCAAGAGGTCCATCCACTGGCAAGCCAATTTAGGTCACCCCACTGATAATCTTCCTTTAATCTTCTTAAGCGTTAGTTGAATGAAAACCTTGTCGATCGTATCTGAAATCCATGTTCCTTTTGAGATGTTCATTACCTGCCTCTCTTTTATTAAGGCCGATTCCATCATTTGACTCTTGTACCAGCAATTGCTGCTATAAATTACACGTGACAAATTCCAAGTTATTCTATGGTTATGTTTATTTATATGGTTGAAAATAGCTGAGTTCTGTTGTCCATACCTAACTGACAGTTTGTGTTGTATTAATCTCTGGGGAAGTGATTTACCTGTAAATCCGATGTAAGATTGGTCACAGTCCTGGCATGGGATTTGGTAAAGCCCAGTGTCCTTGGGAGATGTCTTTTGTTGGACGTTAATCAGGGATTTGGGTAAGGTGTTTGAGTAAGTAAATGCAAAAGGGTTAGATTTTCCCAGGGTCAGAGTCACCTTCTTAATTGTGTCCAGGTGTGGAATTTTTATTTTATTGTTGGGTGTATCTCTGGTCTTGTCTTTAGGGGGTACGTAGAAAATTACGTTTGCTTTGTGAATTGCTTTCTCAATTATATTGGGTCAGTATACTTTAAAGACGAAAGTTGCTTGCGAATTAGTTCAAATTCTTTTTCCAGGAAAAACTGGGGGAACAAATTCGTAAGGCTCTTAAGAACAGGTTGCTGGCTACACCTATCTTGATAGCAGTGTCGTGATAGCTGAAGTAGTGAATGTATGAAAGTGAGAACAATTAATTGGTTTTCTGTATATGGTAAATTTGTATTCTGTCGTGTCTCTGATTATTAAACGTCAAGAAAAGGAATTTTGTTGTCTGTTTTCCCATTTAACTTTAAACTTGATGCTGGGCACTAATGCGTTTAATTTTGAGAGGAATTCATTAAATTGCCCCACCTATTATCCCAAAATGTTAGAATATCATCCACATATCTCATCAGCATGTTTTTGGTTTGGGTTTATTACATTTATTACTGTAGTTTCAAAGTATTCCATGTACAGATTGGCTACAAAACAGGACTTAAAGGACTACCCATACTACACCCGAATTTTTGCGTGTAGAAAGATTCCCCGAATGAAATTACGTTATTAGATGCACATAATTCAGCTAACTTTATTATTTTTCTCAAGCGCCATGGGAAATGATCTGAATAGGGGGATAATTTTTCCCTTAAAAACTGAAGAACGTCCTGTACTGGTACTTTTGTGAATAGGGAGTCTACGTCAAGGCTTAAAAGTTTTATGCTGTGAAGTTGTATATGTGCTTCTCTGAATTTGTGACAAAAATCTTCCGTATGTTTAATGTGACTGGGAGAAAAAGTGCCTAAAAAAGGGGAAAGGAGGCCAGCTAACCATTTAGAAATTTTGCAATTGAAAGCTCCGACACATGAAACGATGGGTCTGAATGGAAGATTGTCTTTGTGAGTTTTGGGAAGGCCATAAAAGTAGGGTATTTTAGGATTAATCACTTTAAATTTCTCTAATAGTTCAATACTCTTTTTGTCTTGGCCAATTAATCTTACTTTCCGAAAAAATTTTGTGGAACGTTTTGGAGGGAATTTTTCGTCAGTTTGTCGTAAGTGTTTGTGGTCGCTAAGGAGCTGTGTGTGGTGTGAGCCCTAAGGCTTCCCCATCCCCCTGTGTTACGAACACGATTACATACCACACACACATGTGGTGTTTGTTTTATTTTCTTTATGTGTTCATTATAATTGGTAAACAGATATACTTTTTTCTTAATGCAAGAAGCTTCACCTGCGTTAATTTAAGTCACCCTCGAAAAAAAATAAGAATATCTACTTTACTTGAAAATTAGACTTCATGTTTATCCTAAATTATTCGAACTCATTAAGGATCTTTTGTGATGAGCGTTTTTAAGGCTTGACATAATTTTGACGTGAGCTATTTTTCTCTAGATTCTGAAAGCTCTATATTTTTGCACTCAAACTTCTTTCAGATGCTGTCACAGAATTTCAAAATTTGTAAGTATAGTTCTCCCTGAGAACGGATGACTTTTCTGTGGTAACGGAAAGTTCTTTCTTTGTCGTTATTTCTTTTTTTCAAGGCTGGGTTGTTCCACGGTAAAATTGGGTTGGTACTGATGCACAGACATTTCCAGATCTTTGCCATTTCATGGTCAAGTCACTTAACTACGTCACAGGTAGCCTGATATCCATCTTTTGCATCAAACTGCATCACTTTCTATTTAACTCGCAGTTTTAACTTTCTGTTACACGTATACACTGCATCGTGTTTTCGTTGAAATGGAAAAAATCACCTGTAAAATAAAAGAAAAACAGAATATGACAACGCTGCGTCTGGAAATTTCAAGTTATTTCTCAGCATTATGTATTATGCATGAAATTCAATTGATATAGGCTTTTACATGGAGTTATTGACCTGTGTTTCCATAGTGTTGATGTATGAGGAGAAAAATAATTTATGGTTTTCAACCAAATTTGTTGCCTGCCACAGTGTTTCTGTATGACTGTGGCTAGAGACTTTGTTATTATTATTATTATTTGAAGGTAGGAGACCCTCTCTTAACATGTTTTGTTAAAGATGATGGCCAGCATCAGTGGAATTGATTTTATATATGGTCTTTTCAATTCTTCTTATTATTCTCTTTCTCATCAGGGCTGATATTTGCTAATAGCTGGCCGATGTTCATATCTTGGTTAAAGAAATGTTTTCTAAAATACTAATTTATTGTTATGATAACAAAAGTGATTAACAAATCTTAGTAATGGAATTCCCAACGTTTCCAACCGTATCATCGGTTCATTTTTCAAGGAAAGGTGAGCGTGAACTGATTGGAATGGGGTCGTCGGCGGTATTTATTGTGTCCCAGGTGCTCTTTCTGATGGCGCTGCGTTTTCATTGGCTGAACAGAGGATTAAATCCCTGAGTCAAGCCGTCTTGAAGAGGTGGAAGCTCGCACTGCTCTTCGCGTGCGGACGCTGGAGACTGGGAGCATAGTATTGGGCAGGGGCACCTGATTGGTCCGTTCGATCGGCTCTATGGTGCCGGCGGGCAGCGCCCTACGTGCCACCGTCGGGAGGAGTGAAGTCTCTTGAGTGGTGTTAAGGCTGGGTCTCTCCTTCCCGATGTGTAGGGCCTCTAAGAGGCGGAGGCGACGGTGGTCTGCTGCCTTATCGATAATACCAATATTAGGAATAATGTCCTTCCGAGTTATCCTGGTATTGTGGACGTTTTTTGCATGATTATGGATGGCGCCTTCCTGAGCGTGGCAGGATATCCTCTTGGAAATCGCATCGTTGTCATACCAATGTAGGCGCCGGGGCATTCCCGGACAGGGCATTTGTATTGGTAGACAACGTTAGTTTTCTTGAGAGGGTCCTGCATCACAGGGGCTGGGTTGTTTTTCATAATCAGGCCACTGGTCTTCTTGCTTTTATAGTAAATGATCAATTTTACTTTTTTCGCAGGGTCCGTGGGGGAGACATTCCTTTCGATGATGTTACGAAGGGCTCGTTCATCCTCTTTGTATTTCTTGTGAAATGCTCCCTTGTAAAAGAGAGACGTCTTCAAGGGCGACGGGGCGAGGCTCCTGCTGGTACCACTTATCGATGTTTCTTTGCGAATTGGCTTTTTCGATGTCCCGGTTGGAATACCCGTTGTTAATTAGAACTTGGGCAACACGTTCTAATTCAGTGTGCGTGTCCTTCCACGAAGAGCAGTGTGAGAGAGCTCTCTTGATGAAGGCGCTGATTGCAGTGCGTTTGTATCTCTCTGGACACTCGCTCTCGCCGTTCAGGCACATGCCCAGGTTCGTGGGTTTCGTATACACTTGTGTTACGAAGCGTTCTTCTTGTTGCCCGACGAGAACGTCAAGGAAGGGGAGGCGACGGTCACGGCAATGCTCGATGGTGAAGTTGAGTCTGCTGTGGTCGTGGAAGGCTTGTCGCAGGCGCTCTATTTCTTCCACCGTGTTGGCACTGATGAAGGTGTCGTCAATATATCGGACGTACATAGACGGTTTCTCGATGGTGGCGAATACCCGACGTTCCACAGTGCCCATGTAGAAGTTCGCGAAAAGTACTCCGAGGGGAGAACCCATCGCTACGCCGTCTTTTTGCGTGTACATATGGCCTCTGTGGGTGGAGAAAGGGGCCCTTTTCGTACATATTTCAAGGAGTTTATGGAGGGCATGCTCAGGTGGATGTTTAATGGGGGCGTGGAGTCGTCTCTGTATACACGATCCAGAATTATCTGGATTGTTTCATCCACGGGAACGTTCGTGAACAGGGACTCCACGTCCATCGATGCAATAACTCCTCCGGACGGTGTCGTTTTCAGGGCTTCTATAAACTCGGCAGAGGACTTCAAACTGTGGTCATCTGGAACGTAAGGAGTCAAAATAGCATTCAATTTCTTCGCAAGCTGGTATGTAGGAGCGGGAATTTGGCTAATGAATGGGGCGTAACGGGTTCCCTGGTTTATGGGTTTTAACATTCCCGTATATATAGCCAAGGTCGTAGTCCCCCTACGATCGGGAGCAAGTGAAGGGCATTGGAAGCTGCATTGACAGTCTCAATAATCCTATTGGCCTCACGTTTAATGTCATCTACCGGGTTCTTAGTAATTCTCTGGAATTTGCTGCTGTCTGACAGTATCTCATCCAACTTGTGGTGGTATTCTTCAGTGCGGATGAGTACAAATGCAGCGGTTTTATCGGCCCGACGGACGGTGACATCCTCTTTCGCTCGGAGTTCTTTGGCTGCTTCCCTCAGGCGCCTGTCGATCACATCACTCTTGTAATCACCGCGTTCCGTGAGGGCCTCGGCCAAGAGGAGGGGCTGCAGGGCGTCCGTGGTTCGTATGGTGTCTTTTCGTGCACAGGCGCGTTACGTAACTCTCGTCATTTTCAACCTATAATTTTTGAAAAGTATGGCCTCTAAGAGACCCCTTTCGCCCGGTACTCCCAGGGAGGACCCGCCCTTGGAGGACGAGCAAGGCTTCGCCACCGTAAGAAAGAAGAAGAAGAAGAAACAGAAGAAGATTTTACCGATTTCGACAGACAAACAACCAGCTCCCTACGACATCGGCACCGAATACGGCGAGTTTTACGGAATTTCCGACACTTCCCAAGTTCAAAGCTGTTGTTATCGAAGGCCAGACTTCATATGCTGCAGTCAGGGCCTAGAGAAAAAAATATCCAGAAGCCAACCTCATAGCCAGACCGAATTTAAGGGGGGGGAGAATTCATAATTACTCCCAAGGACCAAAACAAGCTGCCGAACTACTGAGGAAAGACAACCTGTGCCACCTTCTTGATCCTGCTTCAAAAATAAGCAAGGGGATGATATGCAAAGTCCCCAAATACATAACTATCGAAAGAGTCCTCGAGGTTCCAACATCATGGAAGCCAAGAGATGTACTGCAAAAGATGGACAGGAAACTCTGAAGATAGCAGCGACCTTCAAGGGCCAAATTCCAGCCAGGGTCAGCCTTGGGATTCTTGGCACTTACGAGACCGAAGCCTTCGTACCAGAGCCTCTGAGATGCTTCAAGTGTCAGAGGTATGGACACCACAAGAGCGAATGCAAATCAGAACACATCTGTGGAGTGTGCAGTGCGAAACACGAGACAGAAGTGTGCTTGAAAAAGTACAAGGAAAAGGGCCACACAGTTGCCCGATGCCCTAACTGCAGCCAGCACATCATGCTTGGTTTAAGGGATGCCCAGTCAGACTGCAGAGGATTTGGAAGGCGAAGGGCATCCCTCCTCCACCTGCAAGACCTCGACAACCATCACCGACAGGAAACCTCCCAGCAACCCCAGGTTCGATCCTAGAACGAACCTACCTCCTGTACCACAAACCACCCAACCTTCCTCCCAACCTCCTCGATCCCGGCACTACATCCCCACCCCACCCCCTCATCCTCTCCGTATCGCCAAACTCCCGCCCCTCTACCTCCTCCCCCTACTCCCCCCACCCCTCAGGTTACCCCCCCAAACCCCTGCATCGCCGAAGACGTCGATTCCTGCTCGTGCCGAAGCAGGAACCCAGACAGAAGACGCAGTTGAAGAAGAAATGCAGACCGAGACACCGACTGTAGCTCCTGTTTTGTATAAAGAAGCAGGAACACAAACTGAGGAGTGTGTAGCTAAGCGAAACAGCGAAACTCAGACCTGCAAACAAGAATACAGAACTTCAAGCGTCGGAAACGAATACTTCCTCGTAGGAGAATATCAAATCAGAAAGTTCCTGCTGACCTACGAGGAGTTTGAGGCTTTTTTAAATAGAGCCATCTTTAAAACAACGACAGTGGCAGTGGTCATCAGCTGTTCTCTGAGCTCGTCCACGCTCTGTTGGACCTAGAGATCAGTCTCCCAGATGACCTCCTGTTAGAAGATTTCAGATACAGATCTCAAACATAAAGATCGCAGCTACATGAAAAGTGCTGTTTATAGCATTAACTGCTTTTTCTTTTACTAAACAATCCTCCTTTCCCCTCCGTTTTTCGGCCGCCTCACGTCTAACGACCGAATATTTCAACTGTCACTCTAACTACCGCTTAAGCTGTCGCTTATTTTTGTTATCCTGTTTCTAAAACTGATAATATTTCGTTTTTTCCTTCGTCGTTCCCTATTGCTAAACGATCGACGCTCTCTGCTTTTTTTTTTCTCGTAAAGTGAAATATGGTACTTGAACTCCATAGAGTTTCGCTTTTTTTTTCCGTTTTTCTACGACTATAAATTTTTCGATTCATTACTGGCTACTCTGACTCGCCAGGACTCGCTACTATCGATCTTTATCTTCTACTAATGGGTACCTTAGGGTTTAAAGGGGTTTGTAACCTTGCCTATTCAATTTTCCTTTCACTTTTGAATCCATTCCATTCCACCTGCACATTCCATAGAAATCATAAATAAAAAGATCGCCTCATATCCTTAAATCACCAATGCACCTAAAAATAATTCAAATGACCTACGGGCTGCTACATTAGCTAAAGCCCGTGCTGGCATAAAGCCAGCTTAATACTCCAACAACAACAACCCATTCCCGCAGGTTACGTAATTTCGTGCACAGGCGCGTGACGTAACTCTCGTCATTTCAACCTTTAATTTTGACAAGTATGGCCTCTAAGAGACCCCTTTCGCCCGGCAATCCCAGGGAAGACCCGCCCTTGGAGGACGAGCAAGGCTTCGCCGTAGTAAGGAAGAAGAAGAAGAAGAAACAAAAGAAGATTGTACCACCGATTTCGACTGATAACAACCAGCTCCCTACGACATCGGCACCGAATACGGCGAGTTCTACAGAATTTCCGGCACTTCCCAAGTTCAAAGCTGTTGTTATCGAGGGCCAGACTTCATATGCTGCAAGTCAGGGCCCTTGAGAAAAAATATCCTGCTGCAAACCTCACAGCTAGACCAAATTTAAGGGGGGAGTTCATAATTACTCCCAAGGACCAGAAAGCTGTTGAACTACTCAAGAAGGACAACCTATGCCTGCTACTTGATCCTGCTACAAAAATTAACAAGGGGATGATTTGTAAAGTCCCCAAAATACATCACGATCGATAGAGTTCTCGAGGTTCCCAACATCATGGAAGCCAAGAGATGTACTGCCAAAGATGGACAGGAAACTCTCAAGATCGAAGCTACTTTCAAGGGCCAAATTCCGGCCAGGGTCAGCCTTGGAATTCTAGGCACATATGAGACTGAAGCCTTCGTACCAGAGCCTCTGAGATGCTTCAAGTGTCAGAGGTTTGGACATCACAAGAACGAGTGTAAAGCAGAACACATCTGTGGAGTGTGCAGTGCGAAACACGAGACAGAAGTGTGCTTGAAAAAGTACAAGGAAAAGGGCCACACAGTTGCCCGATGCCCTAACTGCAGCCAGCAACATCATGCTTGGTTTAAGGGATGCCCAGTCAGACTGCAGAGGATTTGGAAGGCGAAGGGCATCCCTCCTCCACCTGCAAGACCTCGGCAACCATCACCGACCAGGAAACCTCCAGCAACCCCAGGTTCGATCCTAGAACGAACCTACCTCCTGTACCACAAACCACCCAACCTTCCTCCCAACCTCCTCGATCCCGGCATTACATCCCCCAACCCCACATCATCCTCTCCATATCGCCAAACTCCCGCCCCTCTACCTCCTCCCCCTACTCCCCCAACACCCCTCAGGTTACCCCCTAACCCCTGCATCGCCGAAGACGTCGATTCCTGCTCGTGCCGAAGCAGGAACCCAGACAGAAAGACGCAGTTGAAGAAGAAATGCAGACCGAGACACCGACTGTAGCTCCTGTTTTGTTTAAAGAAGCAGGAACACAAACAGAGGTTTGTAGCTAAGCAAAACAGCGAAACTCAGACCTGCAAACAAGAAAATAGAACTGCAAACGTCGGCAACGAATACTTCCTCGTAGGAGAATATCAGATCAGGAAGTTCCTGCTGACCTACGAGGAGTTTGAGGCATTTTAAATAGAGCCATCTCCAATAACGACAGTGACAGTGGTCATCAGCTGTTCTCTGAGCTCGTCCACGCTCTGTTGGACCTAGAGATCAGTCTCCCAGATGACCTCCTGTTAGAAGATTTCAGATACAGATCTCAAACATAAAGATCGCAGCTACATGAAAAGTGCTGTTTATAAGCATAACTGCTTTTTCTTTTACTAAACAATCCTCCTTTCCCTCCGTTTTTCGGCCGCCTCACGTCTAACGACCGAATATTTCAACTGTCACTCTAAACTACCGCTTAAGCTGTCGCTTATTTTTGTTATCCTGTTTCTAAAACTGATAATATTTCGTTTTTCCTTCGTCGTTCCCTATTGCTAAACGATCGACGCTCTCTGCTTTTTTTTTTTCTCGTAAAGTGAAATATGGTACTTGAACTCCATAGAGTTGCGCTTTTTTTTCCGTTTTTCTACGACTATAAATTTTTCGATCTCATTACTGGCTATCTCTGACTCGCCAGGACTCGCTACTATCGATCTTTATCTTCTACTAATGGGTACCTTAGGGTTTAAAGGGGTTTGTAACCTTGCCTATTCACTTTTCCTTTCACCTTTGAAATCCATACCATTCCACCTGCACATTCCATAGAAATCATAAATAAAAAGATCGCCTCATATCCTTAAATCACCAATGCATCTAAAAAATAATTCAAATGACCTACGGGCTGCTACATTAGCTAAAGCCCGTGCTGGCATAAAGCCAGCTTAATACTCCAACAACAACAACAACCCATTCCAATCAGTTCACGCTCACCTTTCCTTGAAAATGAACCGATGATACGGTTGGAAACGTTGGAATTCCATTACTAAGATTTGTTAATCACTTTTGTTATCATAACAATAAATTAGTATTTTTAGAAAACATTTCTTTAACCAAGATATGAACATCGGCCAGCTATTAGCAAATATCGCCCGACCCTGATGAGAAGAGAATAATAAGAAGAATTGAAAAGACCATATATAAAATCAATTCCACTGATGCTGCCATCATCTTTAACAAAATATTATTTTATTAATTATTATTATTATTATTATTATTATTATTATTTTTGTTTTATTTATTTATTTATTTTTTTTGCTCTATCACAGTCCTCCAATTCGACTGGGTGGTATTTATAGTGTGGGGTTCCGGGTTGCACCCTGCCTCCTTAGGAGTCCGTCCACTTTTACTATGTGCGCCGTTCTAGGATCACACTCTTCTGCATAAGTCCTAGAGCTACTTCAGCTCTAGGTTTTTCTAGATTCCTTTTCAGGGATCTTGGGATCGTGCCTAGTGCTCCTATGATTATGGGTACAATTTCCACGGGCTGGCATATCCCATATCCTTCTTATTTCTATTTTCAGGTCTTGATACTATCCATTTTTTCCCCCTCTTTCTCTTCAACTCTGGTGTCCCATGGTATTGCGACATCAATGAGTGATACTTTCTTCTTGAGTTTGTCAATCAACGTCACGTCTGGTCTATTTGCACGTATACACCCTATCTGTTCTGATACTATAGTCCCCAGAGGATCTTTGCCTGATCGTTTTCTATCACTCCCTCAGGTTGGTGCTCGTACCACTTATTACTGCAAGGTAGCTGACGTTTCTTGCACAGGTTCCAGTGGAGGGCTTTTGGCACTGAATCATGCCTCTTTTTGTACTGGTTCTGTGCAAGTGCCGGGCATTCACTTGCTATGTGGTTTATGGTTTCATTTTTGCGTATTGCACTTCCTACATAGGGAGAGATGTATTTCCGGCTATCGTCCTTTGAACATATCTGGTTCTCAGGGCCTGATCTTGTGCCGCTGGTTATCATTCTTTCAGTTTCCTTCTTTAGCTCTTCCCTCTGTAGCCATTGCCAGGTGTCATCGTAGGCTAGTTCTTTAGTCTGTCTCATGTATTGTCCGTGCATTGGTTTGTTGTGCCAGCCCTCTGTTCTGTTTGTCATTCTCCTGTCTCTGTATATTTCTGGGTCTTCGTCTACTTTTATTAGTCCTCTTCTTCCCATGCACTCTTAGAAACCACTCGTCTTCACTGGGTTTTCAGATATTGCCCCAGTGCTCTGTTTCTCCGATGGTTGGACGCAGTCCTCTATACTTAGTAGTCCTCTCTCTCCTTCCTTTCGTGTGATGTATAGTCTATCCGTATTTGCTCTTGGGTGTAGTGCTTTGTGTATTGTCATATGTTCCTGGTTTTCTGATCTATGCTGCGGAGTTCTGCCTTCGTCCATTCCACCATTCCTGCGCTGTATCTGATTACTGGCACTGCCCATGTGTTTATGGCTTTTATCATATTTCTGGCGTTGAGTTTTGACTTGAGTATCGCCTTGAGTCCTGCATATATTCTTTCCTGATCGTGTCTTCATCTCTAGGTGTTATATCCCCTCCTTCCATTATTCCCAGGTATTTGTATCCAGTCTCATCTATGTGTTTGATGTTGCTCCCTTCTGGTAGCTTTATCCCTTCAGTTCTCGTTACTTTGCCTTTTTGTATGTTGACTAAGGCGCATTTTTCTATTCCAAACTCCATCCTGATGTCCCCACCCCGATACAATCCTTACAGTCTGGATTAGGGTATCTATTTCCTTGATGCTCTTACCGGATACAGCTTGATGTCGTCCACGAACATCAGATGGTTGATTCTGTTACCTCTTTTCTTGAGTTGGTACCCGGCATCCTTCTTTCTGTAGTAACTTTTTTGTCATGGGAATCAATTGGCTATAGCACTATAGCTAGGCATTGTTGGGAAAATGACCATAGGATGGATTTAAAAAAAACAGTAGGCTTATATACAAAAAGCAACAAAATTAGTCACAGGAGGGTAGTAGAAGGTGCACTTATCAGAGGAGATTAAAAGTAATAGAAGGAAACAAAGGTTATACCTCAGAAGATCCCATAGGCCGAGCTTTGATATTAAAAGAAGCTTTGATTGACCCTGCTGACTGGAGATTAGTTGTTTTTCTGCCCAACAGACTTTTGGTGACCACTCCCTTACCACAAGGGTTAATCCCATTGACCATCAGCTCATGATATCAGAGCGACAAGAGGGAATTGGCACCTCTCAAGGAAACCAGAACAGCCATCACATAAATGACAGCTCAACAGGAAGAAGTTCCAGGAGACTGCTGGGCCTTGACCTAGCCTGACATAGCAAACATCTCTTGAAAATGGGCCACAGATACGGCCTAAAAGTACTCGAGCGTGGAGTAAAATTAAATGTAAATACTTAGAAATAAACAAGTTACAAAGTGATTTTGTGGGTTTCTTTTCAATCTTCAGAAGAAAACTGAAAGAAGTTTTTTTTTATTATTATTATTATTATTATTATTATTTTTTTTTTTTTTTTTTTTTTTTTTTTTTTTTTTTTTTGCTCTATCACAGTCCTCCAATTCGACTGGGTGGTATTTATAGTGTGGGGTTCCGGGTTGCATCCTGCCTCCTTAGGAGTCCATCACTTTTCTTACTATGTGCCGTTTCTAGGATCACACTCTTCTGCATGAGACCTGGAGCTACTTCAGCCTCTAGTTTTTCTAGATTCCTTTTCAGGGATCTTGGGATCGTGCCTAGTGCTCCTATGATTATGGGTACGATTTCCACTGGCATATCCCATATCCTTCTTATTCTATTTTCAGATCTTGATACTTATCCATTTTTTTTCCCTCTCTGTCTCTTCAACTCTGGTGTACCCATGGTATTGCGACATCAATGAGTGATACTTTCTTCTTGACTTTGTCAATCAACGTCACGTCTGGTCTATTTGCACGTATCACCCTATCCGTTCTGATACCATAGTCCCAGAGGATCTTTGCCTGATCGTTTTCTATCACTCTCAGGTATGTGCTCGTACCACTTATTACTGCAAGGTAGCTGATGTTTATTATTATTATTATTTTTGGTTTATCACAGTCCTCCAATTCGACTGGGTGGTATTTAGAGTGTGGGGTTCATTGTTATTATTATTATTATTTTTTTTTCTATTACATCCGCCAATTCGACTTGGTTGTATTTATAGTGTGGGGTTCATTATTATTATTATGTTATTATTATTATTATTATTATTATTATTATTATTATTTTATTATTATTATTATTATTATTATTATTATTATTATTATTCAGGTTTTTTTCTATCACAGTCATCCTATTCGTCTGGGTTATTTTTATAGTGTTGATTTCTGGTTGCATCCTTCCTCCTCAGGAGTTCATCACTTTTCTCACTGTGCGCTGTTTCTAATAGCGCACACTTCAGCATAAGTCCTGGAGTTACTTCTGCGTCTAGTTTTTCCGGTTCCCTTTCAGGGTTCTGGGATCATGCCTAGTTTTTCTTGTGATTATGGGTAGAATTTCCACTGGATATACCACATCCTTCTTCTTTTTTTCCTTTTCTTCTTCTTCTCTTCTTCTTCTTATTCTTCTTCTTCTTCATTATTTTTTCTTCTTCTTTTCCTGATCTTATTATTATTATTATTATTTATTATTATTATTATTATTATTATTATTATTATTATTATTATTCGACACTATCACATTTATATGGAAAAGTGCTAAAATTCCTGTAATTGGTAACACATAAACGGATGAAACATTGCTGCTACTTGTCTTCAGTAATGATTATATACGAGTTTGAAACGGAAGGCAAAGAACAAAAGGATTATTTCCACAAATAATAATTT
This sequence comes from Macrobrachium nipponense, assembly GCF_015104395.2. Taxonomy (NCBI): domain Eukaryota; kingdom Metazoa; phylum Arthropoda; class Malacostraca; order Decapoda; family Palaemonidae; genus Macrobrachium; species Macrobrachium nipponense. The sequence continues at coordinate 77,506,805 of NC_087202.1, read as the reverse complement.
GAATAATGCTTGTGAATTCAAGACTACTACCAACGCGCATTTGCATCAGTAACTACCAGTGTACGTGCAAAATCGGTGCTGCGTTTAGTAGCAGCTTCTTTGGGATGAAAGTAAAAAGCAGAAAACGGTAAATCTCATCAACCCAAACAAAAGACAAGCATAAACAAAAGCCAGTAAATACTCCGGTCGGCCTAAGCGCATCTTTAAATTGTTTTGTAAGGTAGTTCTAACAACGGTAGGGCATTCTAGAAAATAGGAACCACACAGATCAATGTGTGGTACTATGAAAGTATGCATTGTAGTTATGCATTAAAAATACGCACGTTTTCTATTTAGCGGACGGAAATAATAGAAAACGGGTATTCTGCTGTTTTGAATGGATGACTGTAATAGTTTTACCTAGTTTTAAACTTGCATTGTTTATTTTATGCATTCATCATCGTCATCGCCCCTAAATCCGTATTCGACGTAAATAGACCCCTATGAGATAAGCGTATAGGAGATGGCCGTGTGAAGATATCTTTTGTATTAATAGATTTTTTTTTGTTAAACACTATTAAAAGATGTATGTAATGCAGTACAGGTGAGATAATCCGAGAAATCTACAGAGATAATGAGAAATTTTCCTGCTTTGTTATATGCTTTTGCGTAACCTAGCCACCTGGGTGGGCAAGCAAGTCCTTATGGGTGCCGGTCCCAAGCCTGGATAAATAGGGAGGGTTGGTGTCAGGAAGGGCATCCGGCTGTAAAAATCTGTGCCAAAACCTAAAAATGGAATGAGCCGAAATATGGAAAGAGGTAATGCTAGGGCGTACTCCGTAAACGACGCACAGTGGTTCAGAATAGCTAAATCGTGGACAAAACTCTAAGGTGAAAAGATCCCAACTTGAACCCCAGTGTCTTGAACATCTGTTCAAATTAATAAAAGGCAGAATTAAACAAAGAAAAAGTTTATTCTAACGTTACATAAAGTTTTTTTTTATGTAGTATTGGACCTTCTTGAATCACGAAAATGATAAGACTGGTCATAAGAAAAGGATTTTTATAGTATTATAAAAAAATATTAAAATTATATATACAATAACAATTCATGAAATAAAAATAAATAAAGAAATACAAGAGTACGATATTATTTTAACTATGACAGGAATTAACAAGTATAATTAAAAAAAAATAAAAACTGGTGCTTTAGTGTCCCATACTACTTTCACAATCACAGTCAAAATCACAATCACTATCAACAGCTTCCTTAACCAAAATAAAAAAGCGCTTCTGAATCACAATCATCTGCCAGGTCAATACTTCTGCGCATTTAAACGATGCTGCATGTTATGTAATACCCTCAAATGCACTTTTATCAAGAAATATCTAGAAATGGGGAAGAAAGAATGAACAGGCTCCGCAAGATGTGGCTATGTAATTCCTGATTCTTTGCAATGTCTCGGTAGTGTTGAAAAATTTGTACTATACGACAGTGGAGAAGACGACGTGGACAGAATCTGGGTTTTCGGGACAAATTCGGGTTTAGATGATTTGGAAAGATACAAACATTGGGCTTGTGACGGTACATTCAAGTGTAGCCCTGAGATCTATTACCAGATATACTCGTTACATGTTCTTCTAGAAAACGTTAGTGTACCCCGAATATTTGCTTTACTTCTCAACGAAAGGTATTCCTACTAACTTGAGGTAAAATTTCTTCACATATTAAAAAATATGAAGCTCATAAATAAATACCTCAATATTTTTCCATCAGTTTATGACCCACTTAAACTTGCAACTTCGTCCTCTCTTGTTGCATTAACATCACCTGAATATGAAATACCGAAAAATATAATTAATCCTGCAATCAGTGGAAATTGATTTTCGGCCACAAATTCGTGATCCTGGACCACTGTGCGACGCACAGAGACGTCGCCCTAACTCTGTGATAAGGCGAGGGCTACTGCATCAGGTGCGGGTGCAGCTAAAGAAGCGAGCTCACATTAGGTTTAGAGTATGTAAGCTGAATATTGGGTTCATGACTGGGAGAGGTAGAGAATTGGCTGACTTGATGAGAGGCGGCGACTCCATATGAAAATGGGAACCAGCTGGAAAGGAGAAGTAGTAGGCTATATGTTTTTGCGTTCATCCCTGAGTGGTTGGTACTAAACAAGACGGAAGCTCCATGGGACGCCGTACGTGTTTAATGCTAGCCCCTCGGACTCGGAGATGAAAAGTAAAAATATAAACAAACGACGCTAATTTCTCACTATCTCGGTTAGCCCAATTTCTCACATTAGATATAATGTAGTGCCTCCGTTGGGTGTAGTGCTTCATTGGATTTCACGTGGTGCACCGTGCACTGTAGGTATTATTTAAGTTTTATTTTTTTTATTCTCTTCCATCTGGCTTTCCACCTTCTCTAACAGTTGTTTCATAGTGCAACTGCGAGTTTTACATCTTGTTACACCTTTCTAACCTTCTTACTTTCAATTTCCCTTTCAGCGTTGGACGAACTCATAGGTCCCAGCGCTTGGCTGTTGGCCTAAATACTATATTCTAGTCTATTTCCACCGGTACTAAATTGTGTTGACCGTTTTCTTTAGTCCTGAGACCAAAAGTCAAATTATAAACGATATCTTCGTGCGGCTGTCTCCTTTACATTTGTTCGAAATTCTGTAGCTTTATTGTTACAAATCTTCAAGCATCTCCAGCTTATTGAGATAGAGTATATAGAATATATTCATCACAGCCAACGCAACTGCAATGCCTTTGTAGTTACTCCATTTATTCAGGTCACCATTCTTTGGTACCTTTTATAACTACCGATTCCCAATCATCAGGCATTGTTTCTTCATTTAGTATTCTGTAAAACAAGCTGGTTAGTATACGATTTGCTGCTTAATTTTTAGCCAGACTGGACTCTGCAGTGGTTCCATCATAGCCTCTTGTATCCAATTTCTTAGTTAATTTTTATTGACGATTCTTCAGCGTTTTGTGTATCAGTCAAGGTATCTTCCGATATCTCTAAGACATTGTTTACCCATCGTTCCTCATGATGGGTATTTTCCTCTTTATCTTTTCACTCATGGGTATAATTAATTCTGTGGACTACCCTAATACCAATACCCCTCGAAATCCATTGGCATGATTGGCATCATCCGCCTTGGTTTTTCTAGAAAGTCTTTCCACACTTGATTATCTAGTATGTTCTATTTTGTTCTATTTTGATTTCTTTGTTATTGATAATTTTACAAGCACCTTTGTTTTTATTGTATTCTTGATCTCATTCGATATCTAAGTCTTGCTATCCCAAACCTGAATTCGTTTTTTCCATTAGACGTTTGTGGAAACCTGAGGAGTCCCCTCGTTCAGGTTCCCTAGCTAATCCTGGGAGGAGACCCATTCTTAGGACCTTGACTTTTCGGGCTCCCTTGGGAAGCACTAGGAGAGGAGCCCCCTGTGCCAGACTACGGACCTTAGCTGCCTCCAGAATCCCTAGAGGGTGACAGAATATAATATTGATTTTGGTTTGCTTTAGTGTTCAGTAAAGCTCACTAAGCTGTTCTTGTTAAATGTGATTCTTTGTAGACCCTGGATTCAGTCTGGTAGTTGCTGCATCGCCTCTGAGAAACTAAGGCTAAAGAGACCCCAAATTTCTTATTGAATGGATCCAGTGCCTTCGATGAATAGCAGAAAGCTGGAGCTGTGTCATGTGCTTTGTTTCAAAATTAGGGTACTATTTACATGTCAAATTTAGAACACAGGGACCTTGGTATGAGTTAGTGCCCCTCCTCTGGAGTTTTCCTCAGAACCCAGGAGGAACTGCACGGTTGGGAGAGCAATGATGTGCGGTAAGATCATTGGAGTCCTAAAGAGTTATATTGCTGAGTTTAGGTCTGTCATGTCACTGATTTAGGTTTATGAAATATCATAGTTTCTTCTTTCTGTTTTGTTCATCGCCTCAGACTTGTCTGTAATATCATTATTATTTCTGCTTGCAATACAAGATTTCCATGGTAGCTGTAACTCACCCCTGAATTAGGCCAGGAAAATTTTTTTTTTGGCTTATTCCGTAAAAAAACAGTATGGCCTTTTGATTTAAGCAGATTATTATGTACCTGGATGGTTATCGACTATTGTGGAACGCAGCCGAAGCGAAGAGACGGAGAAACTAACGGGAGTGGACAGTGCTCCATAGATAGTATGTGTATGTAAAACTGAGGAACTTGTTGTGATAACCCTCACGCCGCATAGGGTGAAACCATTGTAAAATGATTCTCTCTCTCTCTCTCTCTCTCTCTCTCTCTCTCTCTCTCTCTCTCTCTCTCTGTTCATAAGCAATTGTATTATTTGTAAATTATTTGCGAAACCATCTTTGTTCTTATGATTTTAAATAGCTTGGGAATATGCGAAGTTAGTTAGACTAATAAGAGCGAGTTTAAAATTGGCCTTGAATTGATCGTAATATATCATAAAGGATTTGTAATTTTTTTTATCATATATATATATATATATATATATATATATATATATGTGTGTGTGTGTGTGTGTGTGTTATCATCTATATATATTTATATATATATATAGAATGTGTGTGTGTGTTTGTGTGTATTTATATATATGTATATATATATATATATATATATATATATCTATATATATATATATATATATTTATATATATATATATATATATCTATATCAATATATTATATATTATATATATATATATATATATATATATTTAGAGAGAGTTAGAGAGCGAGAGAGCAATGTCTTTTCTGCCTTTATCGAGGAGAGAGAGAGAGAGAGAGAGAGAGAGAGAGAGAGAGAGAGAGAGAGAGAGAGAGAGAGGCTGTTAAGCTGACACGGCTGAAAAATTGGACCGAAGGAAAGAGTGAAGCTAATGAATGGTATGGAGACAGAGAGACGCGTAGGAAGTAGAATGAAAAATAGAATAAAAAAAAAAGATGATCGAATGGGAATTGTTGCAGCCCAGCGCCAACTTGGGGAAAAAGAATCGCGGAAGTGGGTCCCAATTCGGTAGCCGGTATAATTAATCTTACTGCAGTGTTCTCTCCGCGGCGATCAATCAGAACGTTGAATGGGATGCATTTTATGATGACCAGTTACTATGAAGTTATAGTTTGTCATAGATGATTTTAGGATGATTTTTATACCGGCCATTGTTACTGTCAAATCACAGGTAGCGTCATCGCGTCATCTCTCAAAGTAATGGTTTACAGTTGGTGATTTGACTTCTGTAGGCGTTGTTAAGGAGGATGTGCACATTCGGCAAAATGTTTTTAGCAGTTGATAATGTGGTTATATTACTTTTTAATTAAAATGAAAATCAGTAGGAGAAAGTGTAAATAGAATATATTTTTAAATGAAAATGAAAATTCTATAGGTATTTTTAATGACGATTTGCACATTCGGCAAAATGTTTTTAGCGATTGATAATGAAGTTATATTTCTTTTTAATTAAAATTAAAATCAGTAGGAGAAAGTGTAAATAGAATATATTTTTTAAATTAAAATGAAAATTCTATAGGTGTTTTTAACGAGGATTTGCAGTCGGCAAAATGTCTTAATTAGTTTGTAATTTGATTATATATTTCTTTTAAATTAAAATGAAAATCAGTAGGAGAAAGTGTAAATAGAGTATATTTTTTAAATTAAAATGAAAATTCTATAGGTGTTTTTAACGAGGATTTTGCACATTAGGCAAAATGTCTTTAGCGATTGATAGTGTGATTATATTTCTTTTTAATTAAAATGAAAATCAGTAGGAGAAAGTGTAAATAGAACATATTTTTTTTAATTAAAATGAAAATCAGTAGGAGAAAGTGTAAAAACTAGAAACATATTTTTTTTAATTAAAATGAAAATCAGTAGGAGAAAGTGTAAATAGAGTATATTTTTTAAATTAAAATGAAAATTCTATAGGTGTTTTTAACGAGGATTTTGCACATTAGGCAAAAATGTCTTTGAGCGATTGATAGTGTGATTATATTTCTTATTAATTAAAATGGAAAAAATCAGTTGGAGAAAGAAAGTGTAAATAGAAAATAATTTTTTTTAATTAAAATGCAAAATCAGTTGGAGAAAGGTTGTGAAAGTGTAAAAGAACATTATTTTTTAAATGTTAAAATGAAAATCAGTAGGAGAAAGCGTCAGTAGAATATGTTTTTTAATTAAAATGAAAATCAGTAGGAGAAAGTGTAAATTGAACATATTTTTTTTTAAAATTAAAATGAAAATCAGTAGGAGGAAAGAAAGTGCAAATAGAACAATATATATTTTTTAATTCAAATGAAAATCAGTAGGAGAAAGTGTAAAAAGAATATATCTTCTTAATTCAAATGAAAATCAGGAGAAAGTGTAAATGGGATATATTTTTTTTAATTCAAATGAAAATCAGTTGGAGAAAGTGTAAAAAGAATATATCTTTTAAATGAAAACGAAAATCAGTAGGAGAAAGTGTAAATAGAATATATATTTCCCTGACTTTAGTGTGACAACTCTGTTTACTCCTCTGGGTTGCAGATAAATCACGAAAGATAACTAGACTTTTCGAAAAATTCTATAAACTGCAGCCGCTGGAAATCGTAGCCCAAAATTTCTTAATAGGATTTGTCATTTTCCCCGGGTTGGAATGGGAACAGTCAATTCAATCATGAACGTTTTTGTTGCGGTGAAAAGGCGTATAGTATTAAATTCCATTGCCTATGCATGATTCAGATCGCAGCTCTTCACAGAACGATCGGTCATGCAAACTGTTTTGATAAAAAGCGCGTAGCCGAGGAATGTAACTATATAAAATTTTGTCACAGGTTTTTAAAAAGTCTGTTCCGCCTTATCTTATTTTTATCAGGGAGGTGCAGTTTCTTTTCTGCATTTTTAATTACCTATTACCTTATCACAGTAACACTTCTTGCCAGTAGGTACCCCCGGGATAAGTTGTCAACCAGCGTATTCCTTGTTCTATAACTTTCAGATTTTATTGTTATTGTCCTGTGCGTTTGATTGTAATTTTGTATCGCACCGATATCCATTTCCGCTTTTTTCCGGCGTTGAAAATGCAACTTGGATGAGTTGGGAAACTTCGGCCTGTTGTAATAAAATTTACTTTGGATCTTTCCTCTACTGATCTTGTTTGATATTTTATATATATGTGTGTGTGTATGTATGTATATACACACATGCTTAAAAAATCACAGAAGATCTGTGTCACTTCATTATGTAAGCGAATACCGTAGGGAAATGATAGGGAGAATGTCAGTACCAAGCACTTTCACCTTTATTCAGGCATTGTCGAATAAAGGCGAAAGCGCTTGGTATTGCCTTTCTGCTTATAATTTGCCTATGGAATTCGCTTATATATATACATACATATATATTTATAATTATGTATATACAGATAGATAGATAGATAGATAGTTTGCATAATTTTTTTTGTACTGTGCTGGTGTGCTTAAGAATGTAGCATATAGAAATATGTGTTCAAATGTGAAATTCCCCACCCACTCTTCAGTTTCGGTAATGAGTTTAAAATGGTAAAAAAGCGAAATAATCCCACCAAAAGCTGTCTAGTGAGAAGAGTAAAAAAGAAGAAGAAGAAAAAAAGTGAACACGCATTTTTATACTTAACATCCACCATATTTAGTTCTTTTCTCTCGCATCTCCCTTATTTCTCTTCACTGGTCTTGTCAGTTACTTAGCCTATTTGCCTTATTTTTCTAAATTCATCACAGTTCACACGTTCTTCAACCACCACTTGCTCAGAACTTTGAATACGACTGGAGATGAAGAACAGACAAGGTTATAGATCTTGTTTTTGTAAATACTTAGCCTTTATAATGAAATTCAAAGTTTACTGTGATATTTAAGGCACATTTTTAGGCAGGTATACCAACAGATTGTAAGACTCGTGACACCAATGTTGAATCAAGTCGACAAATCATGCAGTGTGTAACTTCTCAAAATAGACAGATAATTGGCGTCGTAAAGTCTGTAATCGATAATGTTGAATGGGATATATCGTGTACCAAGACTGACTAATTGACAGCCGGTTGTCGAAGTTGAATGCAGATGAAAAGCTAAGGAGAAAGAAGGGTGAATTAGAGGAACACCACATGTGCTTGTGGAATGAAAGCTACGTTTTCATATGTTGAATCAGTACTCTTACCTCATGCTCTGAAGAAAGTATTGGGTTCAGAAATTCTGAAGGATGAAAATGTTTTATACAGATACGTAGTGTGTGTGTCTACAATTAGGTAGAGAGAGAAGGTGATAAAAAGAATTGCAAGGACAGAATAATGTTGGTAGCCTACTCGGGTAAATATTGTTAAAAGCGACAGTTGGACGTTCCAAGCACACATATTCCGGGCGTCAACGTATTCGTTTTTATTGTTATGATTGCAAGTTTGTACGGTTTATTTTCGAGTTTGTTTCTCTCCATTCACACATTCTATTTACTCGTGCTATTTCCTTGAAGCTAGTAAACTATACCTAACTGGTATTCAGTTTACACGTACTGCACAAGCTTTCACAACTAAATACAGCATGAGGACAGTGTCAATACAAGTTGCAGATAATTTGTAGTAAAAAAATGAGACTCTGTTAACTGCCATCGGAATTTGCATCTCCGGTGCAGAGGCTCCTCTGCATTGGCCATCGCTGGGGCCAATATGCGCAGTATTTGTAACTAAAAATTTATGGGTAATACTCTCAACAAATATTCGTGTATTTCCTGTCATGGACTGACCGTTTTACTAACAGGAAGCTAGCCAGATATGTAGAAATGCGATATTTCTCTATTTTCGCTGTTAATTGTGTTGTTTTTTGGAATTTACAACAGCGAATATCCACGGCAGTTACTGCCCGGGAATCCTTTTGCCCTGAAATTGTTATTGCAAAATGTTATACTGTTTGTTTACTGCCTCTGCTGTAAATGAGGAATACGAATACGGTTGTAAAATATTTTATTTTATAGGATTGGTCTTTTATAGTTATTAAAGGGAAGAGGATTTGAATATTCGGCGTTTTAAAAGGCGTACACTTTGATGATAATATTGAATGAAAATTAGTGAGTGGGTAAAAAAACTTAAATAAAATGTAGTTAATCATGGCAATGGCAGGTCAAAATAGCTGTGGCGACAGCGAAGCCATTATGACACGAGGATTATAATAACAACTTCTTTGTTGGGGATTGTTAGTCTCTAACCAGACTAACAAGTACCGCTTTCCATTTAACTATATAACATAAGATAACATTTCTGAGGTTTTTTTTTCTTTCTTTTTAATGCGAAAAAACCGCCGATCATAATCTTGCTTGTCGTGGCTAACAGGATTTTCTCGTCTCCATGACTTTTTAAAGTTTATTTTATTATTTATTAATGTTTTTTTGTTCAGAAAAGGTGTCTCGACCTCACAGTTAAAGCTTTGATTATCCACCTTTCCGAATCACAATTATCAGTGGCATAGGGTCCAGTTTTGGAGGTACCATGAAGTCTCTTGTTCCGATTACGGTAACCTGCAGAGCGCGGTTCCTTAGGAGATTGTGTGTGTTGACGTTATAAAATTTAAGAGCGGTTTCATTGCTGCCATTAGGAAGCAGGTTCCTTTTCTTAGATTCTTATGGATCACTGATTTATTTTTGTATATTTTCACTTCTATGATTTTTTTCCCTATACATCCATATTTCTGCTTAATGTTCTGTTATTATTATTATTATTATTATTATTATTATTATTATTATTATTATTATTGGGAAGTGGACCTACATATAAACAACATCTGTTGAAAATAATGGCTGATTCAGCGGCGTTAATTTTATACCAGACTTTCTCAAGTTTCCTTATTGTTGATTTTTCAGTATTGTTTAGACTGGCAAGCAATGTGCCAATGGAGGACATGTTACAAACGCCGGATTCAAGTGACAATTATTATTATTATTGAATTATTATTATTATTATTGAATCCACCGTTTGGGCGGACATGTCCTCCATTGGCACATTGCTTGTCAGTCCAAGCAATACTGAAAAATCAATTGGGAGACTTGAGAAAGTCCTGTATAAAAATATCGCGGCTGAATCAGCCATTATTTTCACAGAAGTTATTATTATTATTATTATTACAGTCATCACAGGATAATGTCCCGTGGATCAGGACGAAACGTCGCATTTGAGAGAGAGAGAGAGAGAGAGAGAGAGAGAGAGAGAGAGAATATTGTATAAGCAATAATAACCAAAATGACTCACAACCGAATTTTACCATGCCCTTTGGTGCGTTGCTCGCCAGTCTAAGCAACAACGAGAAAGCCGCATCAGAAAAATAGAGAAGACTCTGTGCAAGATTAATAGTGCTGAAGCAGCAATCCTTCCAAAATATTATTATTATTATTATTATTATTATTATTATATGCACATTTTCGTCACATTCGCGTGACTTTTTTTTTTATTTATATATATGCACAAGTATCGTTTAACATTCAGTTCACAACACCCCGGGAGTGACTTACATGTAAGGGGAATTTTAGTTGATAAGTGCTTCTTTCATGGGAAGATTCGAACCGTTTCCTGGTTTAGAAATGAGAGTCAGTGACTTTGGCCACCTGGCTCAATATATATATATATATATATATATATATATATGTGTGTGTGTGTGTGTGTGTGTGTGTATGTATGTATGTATTTATTAAATGTATATATACACAATGCATTATATATAGTATATATATTTTTATGTACATACACAAACACTAATTAATATTTTATATATATATATCTATATATATATTATATATATCTATATATGTATGTATGTATAATTATGTAGGTAGATAATAGTTATGCGGCGAAAAACTTCATCCCAAAAATATATATCAAATTAAAAGGTTAACACCTTTTAGAGCCACCCACTCTTAGGGAAAATAAAATGTAGGTTGGATGTCTTGAAGCCTAGTAAAAAAAACGAGCAATTAGAGAGTTTGCTAGTTGAAGCCAGTATTGAAGTTCATTAAAGGGAATTTTTACCAAAGAGTCCTCGGTAACTTGTGGAGAACGAAATTTAGCGTTATGTATATCGATTTGCGACGCTTTTGTCCTGAAATCCCCAAGAGCACTCCACATGGCGCGTTTAAGAGATGGCTGGTCCTGAGGAGTTGCTGAGTTTTATTCTGAAACACTTGACAGAAAAACAAGTAAAAGTTGTGATTATTTGCGTTGCTATGAAAAACAAGTAAAAAATGCACCGAAGTTCGTTAGGCGTATTAGAGTTTTCTGTACAGTCGATACAACGTATAATCAAGGCCACCGACAATATATCTATCTGTCGGTGTGCTCGGTATAATACTGTATGAACGGCGGCCCGTGAAACTTTAACTACCGTCCGGTGGTGGCCTATCATATATCGTTGCCAGAAGCACAATTATGGCTAACTTTAACCTTAAATAAAATAAAAACTATTGAGTCTAAAGGAAAGCAATTTGGTACTAGTGATGAATGGAGGGCGGATGATCAAAATACCAATTTGCAGCCCTCTAGCCTCAGTAGTTTTTAAGGTCTGAGGTCGGACAGAAAAAAGTACGGACCGGGTCAGCTGTCAACTACTACATGCCACCAGCGTCGCAGTGCCACGCCTAAATATTCCTTATATGTACTCGTGTCGCATATCATTTGTCCATACTTTACCAGTGAGCAGGGATACAGACGAAGTAGCTGAAATATTTGGTTTTAACTTGCATATACTGGTTTTATGGGTAATATATATATAATATATATAGATATATATAGATATCTATATATATATATATATATTATACGTGTATATATATTATATATATATATATATCTATATATATATATATAAAAATGAAAACGGCTAAATGATTAATAAATATAATATATTATATACATATATATATATATATATATATATATATTATATATATGTGTGTGTGTGTGTGTGTGTGTGTGTGTGTGTGTGTGTGTGTGTCTTTCTGTCTCTGTTTATTTATTTATTTGTTTTTTTTTGCATCGTCTGCATTTTCGCCAAGAGGAGCCGTTTGATAATAATTCAGTTTTACGAGTCGTTTCGTCCAAACCTGAATAAGGTTAATGCCGTGGTAATGGTAAATTTACAGCGTGCCATTACTTCTTACTCTTATATCTCTCACACTCTCTTTGCACTTGAATTTTACATGGTCTGTTTAAAGCACGTGGTCGTTTTTATCTGTTATGAATCGTTTTATTCAATGATTTAACGCCCCATATTTCGTATCCCATCATCTCCCAGACATCGTCTGTCTTTTCCACTGTTTAGGGGAACTCGTTTTTCGTTCGTCAGCCGATCATAGTGTGATCCCAGGTTGTAACTGAGTTCTACGTATGCAATATTCGGATCTCTCTCATTCATGACCAACTCATTTGATTTTTCCACTCTGATACAAAATGCAGTCGAACATCTTTCTCTTGTTAATGTTTTGCAGGAGGTATGCTTCTTCAGACTCGACTTGCTTAGATCAATTAAAGCAAATTGCTACATATTGCTTTTTAAAAGTATTGATGTTTTGTAGCAGTGATGTACATTTGTTCTTCATTTCATTCTTCAAAATCTCAGAATGTTTTTATTTATGGAAACCTGGAAAATTGTCTGAATATATGGGGATCTTTGGCCTTTGTTCCCTGAAAGTACCGTTAAAGGCAAGTCACTTTATTGGTAAACTCTTCTTTATTCCAATCCTTTTCATCTCTCCTACAAGGTGTATTTTATGTTTTATATTTATTTTACTTTTTATTTTTTATTCATTTTTTTAGAGGTGCTATATCGGCAACTTTTCTATTAAGATGAAGGTAATCAATACTTATTTCTAACAGTTTTGTAACACCCATCACCCTTCCTCTTCCCGTGCTTCCTCTCTTCCAACACAACTTCCTGTTCAAACTTTCGAATTTTCTCTTTGCATCCGTTTTCTGTGTCTTACGATTCTCCATCTTTCGGGGGGCAGGCCTACTATCGCTGGGTTGAACCCAACCCTTTTCCTTTTTCGTCCTTATCTCGCACTGTGTAGATAAGGATATTGTGTTATCTGTTCCATCAGCTGTGCATTGAAAACAATTCAGATAGTGGTAACCCGTTTATGTGTGGGTTTCACTTTTTTTTTTTATGATGTATGGTTCCTTGGTTCGAAATCTTTGTGTTACATTTTATATTCCTACGTTGTCATTCCTTTTTTTTATTTTTTTTTTTTTTTTATTTATTTCCACTCCAGTAGCAAAGGCACCTTATACCCATGTGAGAATGTCACAATGGGATGACTTTTTTTTAAAATTTATTTATTTGTTTTTTACGACCAAGAGACAGGTGGGTGTATGGATGCCCATAAAACTAGTTGTTAGCTGCTAACTAAACCTGCTTCTTAAAAAAAGTGAAAGGTTAAATTGATGGGAAACACGGAGGAAGACGGAGGATACCGCCATTTCAGACGATTGATAGTAAGGACAGGTGATACCGATTGACTTCCTAGTTGGAAAGTGGTGGTGACTTATAGTGATGGAGGTTTACAGAGAAATGTAAACAATTCATGAATGTTCTCGTTTTCTGCAGCTTCCTTTCTTTTGAGGAAGCTCTCAATTCGAGTACTGCTTAGTAATAGTACATCTGTTTTCTTAGAAGGACTGGTATCCTCTATGCTCGGTATCTGGAACTTGGGTCCCAAGTTGGAACTTGGGTCCCACCCACAATTTGTGTCAAATACATGATAGAACCTTCCTTCTGGTGTCTTAAGGGGTTTTGAAGGGCGAAGAGTTCATTTGTCATACTTTTAACCTCCTACGATGTCATCTGAAGGTCATTTAAAAGTCAAATCTAGGTCATTTAAAGGTCAAATCTCATAAAAAACACAAAATCATACAGAATATTGTATATTCTCTCAATTAAAGCAATGGAAAACACACCTTAAGTTACCCTGTCACTGAATTAAAATCCATATATAAACAGTTAAGCCTGGAGAAACAACAGGAACATGTCTAAGGCAAACAATATAGTTATTCTAGAAACAAAATCATTGAAAAAACATTCCATAATATAAATAACATTAGGTACATGTTTAGTTTTTAGCAGATAGTTTTTCTTTTCTTCTCAAGCAGCCAAGGTGTCTTTCTTTATCACTGTTGTCTAGCACAAATGCTTTAAAAAAAATGTTTGACAGAGTAAGGCATGCTCCTTGAATTGCAACCATTGGACTATCGATACAAGATAAAGTTTGGCTGAGATGAACTCGGCAGCAATGCAAAGTTGCACTCATCAAAAAGTTTATAGGCTGAGTGTACAAAATGCACTGTTGAGAGTAGAGGTACAGTTAGTCCACCTCTGCTTAAGTTTGTGAGAAACTCTGAATTAATATGATGGTCGTCGTTATCTTCAGTTTCGACACTCAAAATATTACCTCGAAATTTGTGTTCCAGATATCCAGCTAGAAAATAATTTTATGTTTGATACTGTCATTAGATTGAACTAGGTCTTCAGTGTCAGCAATAGTGATGTCAAAGTGATAATCATCAATGCAAATGTTATAGGTACAAGCACATCATTAGACTGGTGCACGCGTTAGAACTCGTATTTCAAAAAGTGCATGGAGGTTCTTGGTTGCTGCAGCTGCCTTGATATCTACAATGTCAATGTAGAAATTACCCCCATTGCGTTGTCTGGCTTGGCCAAGAACTTTTTCAAGGGCCTCATCAGCAAACACACCAGGTAGCACATAGGTGAACTTGTACTGAGTCAATAGCCACTCTGCAGCCTCAATGTTGGCTCTTGTAGACAGCACCAATGCCTCTGCAGTTTGCTTTGTGAGCTTTTGCGTCCGACCTCGACCACCTGACCATGCACAAGAGGATATAACATCACAAGTTTCATTAAGTTTCTTGAAAGTAGTGCAATTATTGGTCCATGGTTGACGACAATCATCACGCATGTTAATACCGGAATACCGATCTTTCACATTCATCATGTGGAACCAATCAGTGATCAGCTTAACAAAAATGATGGTGCCCTCGCTAAATGCCAAGTTTATCCTTTAGAGTTGAAAGGGCAGCAACAGTTTTGTCATTGAAGTTTTGACAAACAAAAGGCACGCTTTGTCTCTGCAAAGGCTTTGGGTACACAGCTGTGTATGTGATCTTGGTTAGACGGATGCTGTTTCTCCTGTCTTCATCGTACAGTGCTTCTATGTCTTCCATCGTGCAACATATGTTTTTCCATCTTTTATGAAAGAAAGTTCCTTATCCTGAACGGTTATCCAGTTATTTCTTACATTTTTTGAAAGAATGAACATAGTCAAAAACAACGGAAAGCATGAGAATTTATAGCATTTATGAAAGCTTTACCAGGACCACCTAATTTACCATAAACTGCAACGTTTGTGTTGCAATTATCACCTACACAAGAAATTATAGTACCACCAGCATCGCTAACCGCTACTAGAGCTTCTACCAGAATTTCCTTGAGTTGATCTGAATTAAGTTTTGCAACAGGGTAAATGCGTAGTATATATTTAGGGCCACCAAATGGCAGACAACTTCAATTACTAAAGCATGTGTTGCGAGAACTTCGGTATCACAAG
>NC_087202.1:77443692-77486192 GCF_015104395.2 Macrobrachium nipponense | reverse complement strand
ATTCTTTGTCTTTTTGAATCTTGTATTTGATTTTTACTTCGACTCCTTATTCAACTTTTAAATGCATTTTATCATCTGTATTTGGCGTGATGAAGTAATCACAAGATTTGTAATAATAATGTTCATAGTTTTGAGGATACGTCAATGAATGCGATTGGGAGCAGGTGTCAAAATAGATGAACTTTATGGTACTAGTGACTGAAATTTCCAAGCATGATGGAATGATGATATTGTGTGTATGTGTGTGTGTGTGTGTGTGTGTGTGTGTATGTGTGTGCGAAGAAAGCGAAAGAGAGAGAGAGATACCTGTAGGTGCGTTGAGGAATCGGTAAAGAAACGTTCAGTGGAAGCCATTAGAGGGGGAGAGGCTTGGAAAGGAAATGACTTTGGGTGGTCGTGGTGATGTTATTAGTAACTTCCAACGCTTCAGGATCGTCGTTGACGTCCAGTCTCTCTCTCTCTCTCTCTCTCTCTCTCTCTCTCTCGTCTTGGAGTTCAATTTTACGAAGAATAAGTAGATGAAATGTGTGTTGAATTTTTTTTTATACAGGTTCACATTTGAAATATTCCTCTCTCTCTCTCTCTCTCTCTTCTCTCTCTCTCTCTCTCTCAAATGTGAAATTTTTTTTGTTTCACGATTAATGTCGAGGTTATCTCTTCGAAGCCGATGGGAGAAAATATGCAATCCTTGGCGTCGTGTGGTCATCTTTTAAGATAATGCAGTAAAGTAAATTTTTGAACTGACAAATACGTAGGTAGCAAATAAGAGAGTTGGAAAAGGAGCAAAAAATGATTTCTGGAACAGCGAATTACAAAGTTTCTGACCTTTCAGAAAGGCGTAAAAAAAATAGTTGGTGAAAGTGGCAAAGTACAGAGTTCTGTGTCATTCAGACAATCTGCCAGTAAGTTCTGAAACTGTCAAAGTATAAGGTTTGGATCCTTCAGCGTAACAGAAAATGAGTTCTGAGACTAGCAAAGTTCTGTATCGTTTTGACAAGTAGGAAGTAAGTCCTGGAAGCAGCAATCCCGTAGTGGGGGGAATGTCAACAGTGCACCTCACGCGGTGCACTAAAGGCATTACTTAAGGTTCTTTTTCGTGTCCCTTCGGCACCTAGCTGCAACCCCTTTCATTCATTTTACTATACCTCCATTCATATTCTCTTTCTTCCATCTTGCTATCCACCATCCTAACAATTGTTTCATAGTGCAACTTCGAGGTTTTTCTTCCTGTTACACCTTTCAAACCTTTCTACTCTCAATTTCCCTTTAAGCGCTGAATGACCTCATATGTCCCAGCGTTACGCCTTGGGCCTAAAGTCTATATTCCATTCCATTCTATACTCCTAGAAGTGGCAAAGTATAAGGTTCTGCACCATTCAGACTAGTAGGTAGTAAGTTCTGGAACTGGCAAACTATAGGTTCTGGATCATTCAGAGAAACAGAAAATAACTTCTGGGACCAGCAAAGTCTAAAGCTCTGTATATCACCTCGGTGGCCGCGAGTTCGATTCTCGGACATTCCATTGAGGTGTTTGATATGTGTATTTCTGGTGATAGAAGTTCACTCTCGACGTGGTTCGGAAGTCACGTAAAGCCGTTGGTCCCGTTGCTGAATAACCACTGGTTCCATGCAACGTAAAAACACCATACAAACAAACAAACAATCATTCAGACAAACTGAAAAAGGGTGCATAACATTCTGGAAGATCGAGACAAGTAGGAAGTTAGTTCTGGAACAGACAGAGCAGCAAAAAATAACTTCTGCAACTGGCAAACTGGATCATTCAGACTTGTGGCAAGTAAGTTCAGGAAATGGCAATGCAAGAAGATTTTGAGACTTGTAAAATTTAAAGTACTGTATCGTTCAGAGAAGCATAAAGTGAGTTCTGAAACTGGCTGAGTATAAAGTTGACTCACTCAGACAAGCAGCGAGTCAGTCCTGGAACATGCAAACCAATTTCTGGTAAGAGGGCGAACGAAACACTGTGGAAGTGAAGTTTCTGAAAGTACATGCGTCCCCGTAGCCCAGTTATTGAATATCAGCATTGAACCAGTAAATCGATAGAATCCTTTTATATCTACGATAGGTAGTCAGAAATGTTTTCGTTTGGAAATTTTTTATATTTTTTATTTAAATTTTTTTTTAAGTATGTGGTACACGTGTAATATTTAGTTGTAAATAAAAAAAATGCATGTTGACATAAAAACGTCCCCGTGTTTATGGTTTCTGTCTGGCTTTTGAAGTGAACGTGCTTTTCATAATTTTACGTAGGCGAAGATTGAGAGAGAGAGAGAGTAAAAAACCAAAATATATGATTCAGTTAAAATGGTTATTACCTAAGATTCAGTATTAAATTTGCACATAATCGTTCGTTCTAGGGAAATGTAAAACCATTCATAATGTTGTTGATAGACTAAACATAGCAATTGGCTGTATCCAGTTTGAAAGTACTTATATCGGTAAACACACACACACACACACACACACAGTGAGTTAAGTAAAGTATATCTTAGTTTAACCAGACCACTGAGCTGATTAACAGCTCTCCTAGGGCTGGCCCGAATGATTAGATATTTTTACGTGACTAGAAACCAGTTGGTTACCTAGCACCGGGACCTACAGGTTATTGTGGGATCCGAACCACATTATATCGAGATATGAATTTCTATCACCAGAAATAAATTCCTCTGGTTCCGCGTTGGCCGAGCCGAGAATCGAGCTCCGGAACACCGGATTGGTAGCCGAGCGCGAAATCCACTCGCCCAACGTGGAACACACAGTGAGAGAGAGAGAGAGAGAGAGAGAGAGAGAGAGACGTTTATATAGTGCTAACCATTCTGTATATGAAAATTCTGTGATGGCGGAAAATGTAAGTCGCGGTTATTCCAAGAAAAATACGGACATTTTATTGTTATAGTTATAACCCGTATAGTCTTCATATAGTGAACCAACCTTAAGCAACGGACATTAAAAAGGTTGATCCTATCAAGCTCGGTCAGTAAATAGTTTCAATAGACTTCCCTCCTAAAAAGATGACAGGCCCAGTCGAAAATGAGAAAGTGAAACGATTCGGAAAATAGGAAGCTCCCTATTCTTGGAGTCAGTGGTCAGCCGGTTTGATTCTATAGAGTTAGTGACTCCTACTCCTTGTATCTCAGTTTGCTG
Source organism: Macrobrachium nipponense (assembly GCF_015104395.2). NCBI lineage: Eukaryota > Metazoa > Arthropoda > Malacostraca > Decapoda > Palaemonidae > Macrobrachium > Macrobrachium nipponense. The sequence continues at coordinate 77,483,027 of NC_087202.1, read as the reverse complement.
AGCTCGGCACTTTCATCTCGTCCTGAAGGTTAGATAACGCACTGTTTCATGTTTCACGCTCACTATCTTTCTCGTTGGTGAAGAAATATATGAAGAAACGTACACTGCCTGATTGCCAAAGTCATGCAGTGGACTTAACCCGCTTTTTAAAAAGGTAAAACGTTGATTGCAGACTGTTGAAATATATTATATATATATATATATATATATATATATATATACATATATATATATATATATATATATATATATATATGTGTGTGTGTGTGTGTGTGTGTATATATATATATATATATATATATATATATATATATATATATATATATATATATATATATGTATATGACTGGTAAAAATGTTGTTACAACAGAATTCCATCTAATAAAAGGAGCTCCAAAAAAGTAAAAATACAGAGAGAAAATACTATATTTCAGAGACTGCTGTCTCTCTCTTCAGGCATATATATCGCATATATATATATATATATATATATATATATATATATATATATATATATATATATATATATATATATAAAACACAGGTGAAAGAGAAAGTCAAGTTTTATGGCCGTTCTTTGTTTGGGAACTTGATACTTCAAGACAAAGAACAACAACAACAACTTTGCGGTAAAACATTGCGATGGTTGATGGAGCTTACGAAGATATCTGATTACTTGATCCCCAGACAAAATACTCATGGAAGTTGGTTTAAACTATTTTGAATTGTCTTTGAATATCATACAAATAACGAATTGCACTTAGAATTAATGTCGTACGCATAACGAATGCACTTGGAATTAATGTCATACGCATAACGAATTGCACATAGAATTAATGTCATACGCATAACGAATTGCACTTAAAATTAATGTCATACGCATAATGAATTGCACTTAGAATTAAAGGCACGATGCCCCCTTTCCCCTTAGAAAAGTGAACCTTGCTCACGTTAAATCAGAGTGCCAATCTGAGTGCCACAGCCATTGTGTGACATTTCCATTAAAGGTCATGAAAGTTCCCCATTGCCGAAAGACGTTCATTTATTAGGTTTTTTTTTTTAAATTTGCGTTGGCACATGAACCAAATCATTATTATTTTGAATGTTGATAAAACATTTTGTGTGCAGTTATATATTCATACATACATATATATACATTTATACATACACCACACACACACACATACACATATATACATATATATATATATATATATATATATATATATATATATATATATATATATATATAGTAATTAACAGTGCCATTATTATTTGAAGCGATTCGTGAAAACTAGTTTTATGTGGACTTTTTTTTTATTGATCTTGGAAAATGAACCAAAGCATTAATTAGTAAAAGTTTCGTGTTTTTTTAATTTTTTAATTTTTTATTTTTGATAAATGAAGCAGTCCAAATTTTATTTGACATTCAGAAAAGTTGACTTTATTAAGATCTCATTAAGGTGTACAAATGCCAAAGATTTAACACTTTATAGTTCAAAGTAGAATGATCACATACGCACAAAGGAAACAAACGTGTCATGTATGGTATATTGTTTCCCATGCAAGGAAGGCGTGCCACTAGGGACACAGTTGTCTTCTAAGATGATAAAAGACCCACCATTTGCATAAATCACGATCGTATGACTTGAGTTGCCAGGGGATAAGAATTTCCAATCCTGGGTTCACGGGAAGTATTTTGCCTTCTGAGTTTTATGGCTTTATTTATTCATTTGTAGTTTATTTATTTATTATATTTTCGTCTGATTTTCTGTTAACTGAATGCGCAGCATTTAACAGGATTTTAAGAATTTTGCCATAATTTTTATGAATGCTGATTTTGAAGATTAATGGAGATGAGAGTGATAATAAACTAACATTTTGGATTTATTATTTTTATTAGTATCACTGCCTATTGGTTGTCTTGAAATTTGGTGTCCGTTTTTATGAGACATCAGGAGTAACAGACTAAAGGCTCAGGTCTGACTTATTGGAGTTTGTTCAGGAAGGAAGAATGACCCATTTTCATTTTTGGTCACAAATGAATTTGTCGATGGAAAGCAAACATTTCGATTTTTGTAAATGGATTGTTCGAATACCAGGTTACATAATTCAATCATACAGTCAATCATTATTTCTGGGGAGGATTTGACTTGATTGTGCTCCGAAAGACATTCGCATTTCGTCCCTGGTCCCCTTTATCTTGCGAGAGCATCCAGATTCGCTGAACAGCAGTAGGTGTGCCTCTCTGTCGAACTTCTCATTTCCAGAGGTCCTTTATTCATCACACCGCTGGACTGTGGAACAGTCTCTCAGAGGATATCGTGAAATTGGGACTTCAGACCACTGCGCTGATTATCAGCTATCCTAGGGCTGGCCCGAAGGATTATATTTTTATTTACGTGGCTAGGAACCAATTGGTTACTTAGCAGCGGGACCTACAGCTTATTGTGGGATCCAAACCACATTCTATCGAGAAATGAATTTCTAATCAGCAGAAATAAATTCGTCTAGTTCCGCATTGGCGGTAGCGTCAACGTCGAGCGAGCTCAGGCTACTAGACTGATAGGCGAGTAGGCAACCCGCTCGTCATAACGCAGTGCATTACTACCCTAATATTACTATTCCTCTTGCATTTTGATAAATTTTTATCTATTTATCTGTTTTTGTAATAAGTGGTATCTTTTCTGTCTGTATTTCCATCTACTTCCACTTAATTCTTCCTAATGAACACCATATTCTTTGGAAGCTTGAATTTCAAGTCAAAGTTAGCTATGGGCTTGTTCCATATGAAGAAGTTTCATCTACTGAATAATAGAATAATAGACTGGAAAATGCCAGCAATTGTTGTGACTGTAAAATGCCCCATATATCTGGTGAATATTGTTTATTTTGAAATAGAAATAAGAAAATATTATTTATTTGGGAGGAACGACAATGCATAAAACATAATTTGTGCGTAATTTTACACGAACAGATTTTCTAGTATTTTTTCTTTTTTTAAGTTGAATATATTTTACTGGTAATTTCCTTGTCAGTGACCGGTTGATTATCCGGGATAATTGCATTGACGGAATAAATACAACGGGATATGACAGATCTCGCTGATAGTGTCTGAGAATTAGTTTCCGCACAGTTACCTTTTGTAATTGGTTACTTTGGGAGTACTAATTTGTCAACTTTTTAGTTACCGAAAGTAAATGGACGTTTTTTAAGTTCAGCTGAGTACAAGCGCATTTTGAAAACTAAAATAGACACAAGTTTGGCCGCCCTGCATCTTATCATTATCAGATAAAGGTTCTTTATTCTTTACAATATTATGATTATTTTCCAAATCTTTTTAGGTTGGTATCTCAGAGTTTGGATGCAGAATGCAAAGTGCCTCCTAAGTATTTGATCCCCTACCCTATTTTCTTAAGATTCAGACGCCCCTTATTATCCTTGTTGTGGCCAGCAGTACAGTTTTTTTAGTGCAAGCCCGGCTGTAGGCTTACGCATCAAATCCTCTCCTGGTTCCTCCTGAGATCCTGCTGGATTACTCATAGCGCTCCAAAGCTAATAAGTATTACCTTCACTAAAGCTTGTCATAGTCTCCTTATTTCCATTTTTTAGATACCAGTGCCTTTAAAGTTTTTCCTTTTTCCTTGTTTATTTGTTCCCATGGTGTGGATGCATCTATCAAAGAAACTGTGTATGCCTTTCTTTATTTACCAAGATTAGGCTTAGTTTTCGAGCTTGGAGCACGATTAGTCCTTTTTCGGGTACCGTACATGGTTGTACCCTTTGTCTGTACATAAGAAGGCATTTTCGTTGCAGATCATACAGTGAGCGGCTCTATTGACTGTGACCTACCTTCTCTTGTAGTGATTTTGAGGTAATGCTGGTCATTCCTTTATGATGTGGTTGATGGTCCCTATAGTTTGTTCGCATTTGCGGCACATAGGTGATCTTGGTATTATGCCATCTATCGTGTGCTGAGTGCTTAGCGTGACGTCGCCAGAAAGCCTTCAGTTCCCTTCTTGACTTCTCCCTTAGTCAACCATGCCAACTGCCATCCCCGGCTACATCCCGAGTCTGCCTTTGGTACTCTCTTTGCTTTTGTTTTCCCATTTCTCTCTCTTTCGGCTTGTGAGCCTTTCTTTGTTGTTATTATGATTATTACGTCTATACATATTCATGGTGCCAGTTCGCTTGCCATGTTTTTGCTTTGCAAACGTTACAGAAGTCAATATCTTTCAAGTACAGTTGCGGAGCAGTTTATGTATGATAAAATATGAGTCGTGTAACAATAAGTTGTAACCATTATCTGGTTAAGTAGAATGCAGTAATGACTTAAGGGGCAGGTAGCTCAGAAATACCGTAGTCTCCTTGTAAACCTTTCAGGAAAGATGATCGAGTGATATTTATTAATGAGTTTCTTTGTTGACGAATGCCATTATTTACTCTTGGCAGAAGCAAACGGAAGGTCTCCTTTCGAGACACATGGGAATTGCAGGAGAAAGATACGCAATCCAATCTAGATTAAACTGACTCAAGATTTCTTTTCCTTCTCGTTTCTTTTCCTTCCATTCCCCGAGGATTCCTGCTAACCTCCATTATTTTTTGGTAGCCGAGGCGTTCAACATAAAAAGAAAAAATCAGGACCGCATCGCTGAAAATTTGTTCTTCTTTAGGGGTTTTATCTGATGCTTGAGAGTGAGATCTTGGTAACGCTTTTATCATCATCTTCCTTTCTTTTTGCTAAACGTATTTCCGAATAATTAGCTGGATATCGTTTATATTGCACGGCAAATAATCAGTTGAACCAAACAAAAACTTCTTTCAGTTTTCTTCTGAAGATTGAAAAAGAAGCCCACAAAATCACTGTGTATAACGTGTCTACTTATAAGTATTTACACTTTATTTTACTCCACACTTGACAAGGCCCAGCCTGACAACCTACACATCTCTTGAAAATGGGCCACAGATAGGGCCTGAAAGTACTCGAGTGTGGAGTAAAATAAAGTGTAAATACTTATAAGCAAACACGTTATACACAGTGATTTTGTGGGTTTCTTTTTCAAAATGATCAGTTATTCGCCTTGTCCTCACAAACCCTAAACTTCTGAGTCACTCATGTTTCAGGAACCGTGTAATCCCTAGTAATTTAAAAGTGTCTTCTTGGTCGGGCATCACACAAGGGAAAGTGCTGAATAACCACTGGTTCCATGCAACGTAAAAACACCATACAAACAAACAAACACAAGGGAAAGAAACCAGTAATATAATTTCTTTAAAATGATGTTGACGCTTTTCGCGAACGTCTCCATTTGCTTTATTAAAATGAATAATACATCCAACCGAGAACTTTCAGCGTAGACGCTTTCCTGGCTTTTAATCAGGGCAAATGACTTGGCTCTTCATCAAGGGAATTGACCCACCGCCCATGATGATATTCAGATCATTAACTCGTAGCTTATGCGCAGAGCTTTGAACTTAAACTTCCTGTGGATTAAAGCCGAGTGACTCGAGGTCACGGCGTTAGAAAAGGAAGTCTCACGTCTAAGGAAAAAGCGAAAGTTTTTAATTTTTTTTATTTAAGAAAAACTTTAAAAAAATTTGTTCAGCGTTCACCTTTTATCCCCGTAGGGGGCCAGTGCCGACAGTGCACCTCAAGTGGTGCACTGTAGGCATTACTTTAGGTTCTTTGCTGCGTCCCTTCTGTCCCTAGCTGCAACTACTGTCATTTCATTTACTGTACCTCCGTTCATATTCTCTTGCTCCATCTTATTTTCTACCCTCTCCGACAATTGATTCATATTGCAGCTGCTATATTTTTCTCTTGTTAAGCCTTTCAGACCTTTAGTATTATCAATTTCCGTTTCAGCACTGAATGACCTCATGGGTCTCAGTGCTTGGCCTTTGGCTTAAATTCTGTATTCTTTTCTGTTTTATTCACCTTTTACACGCAAATTTTGAGTAAGGAAGACTACATACGCTTATATCTACAGTTTTCATGAGATGAATGTGGAAAATTTTCCAATGGTACATTGATTGAAGGATGTTGTGCTGAGTGTTAATTTGGTGCCTAAAAGGATGTGCTAAGTAATAAGTTGGTGCCGTGTTTGGAGAGCATAATAAATTTGACCTTGGTTTCCGTACGTACAGTATAGGCGGTTTTAGTGTGATAGTTATTATACTGTTAGCAAATTTGTACTTGGGTGTACCAGTTGAAGCGAGTTCTACAATTTAATATAGCACATAAATTGGATAGCAGGCTGGGTATAATTGAAGCTATAATTGAAGTAGGGGCCAGGATTTAATATGTTCCTATAATTTAGATCTATCCAAAGTTTACTTTGGTACATTTATTTGTAAATATACAAAGTCTTACCCTTACATGGCAAGTATAGGGTATACTAAGTTTTTATTTTGTACATAGTTAAATTGCATTGAAAGTTGTATTTCAGTGCTATCATTGAAGTGATGATTATTTAGATTTAAGTGCGTTTAGTAGAGAGTTTGTTAAACTTTACGTAGAGTTGAAGTGTGAGTTCGGTTTTAAAATGTTTGCTTGTTATTTTTGTACCTCAGTTTAAGAGTCATCGAAGTTGAACTTCCGTGCTTTAAAGGAAGAGTATGTTAGTTTGCTTTCATACCTTAGTGGAAGTGTACAAGTTTTACTTTTTACTCATTTCTTTTCAAGCTTATTTTTACTCTTGATTGTTATTTGAATTGTAAGTTGAGTCCAAGTGTCCCTGTCAACCTTAATTGAAGCTAACCCCGAGTGTTTTTTTTATATATTTTTTTTTTTTTTATTTTTACTGGTCCATTTGGCTGCAGTTAATAAATTTCAAGCTAAGGCTTACCATAGAGACTTAGTTGAAATGCAAGTTTTACGTTGGTGCGTTTTCAAGATTCAGTTGCAAGATAAGTTTAAATGGTATGTTAATTGGGAGTAAAAGATGAATTTTATGTCTTGAATTATTCGTTACAACAATTATAGTGGCGTAATTAAAGGGTGAATTGTTATTACTTTGTCACCATCATTGAATTGCATTATTTGTTGCGTTCACTGATTTTAGTGCTAAATTTCACTTTGGTACCCAAGTGGAGGCATTTTTGGCACCCAAATTGCTCCTTGAAGTTTTTTTGGGCACATTATGGAAGTTTATATGCTAAACTTCTTGACCCCTCAAATGACGAGTCTAATAATTTTCCATTGGCGCCTTTTCGTTACCAAACTAATGAAGAGTATTAAGTTTCTCTTGAAGTAAAGAGATACCTAATATTCGTTCTTTGCTCCACCAGAATCAATTGAAAGAAGGGATATTTTTGAAGCATTACCCTCGGACAAAGGATAATGCCTTAAGTACCAAGTTGTCTTAGAAAGTGTTCTGATATCCCGGTTAAGGTTTTGTGCTTTATAAAAACATTTTTGTATATAAGGGTGCTTTTATGTCAACCACAATGATACACGAGATATAACAAACACTACACCACATAAACAAAGATAAATGGGTCTGTCCCATTCTTTACTCCTCCCCCTATTACCTTCCTTTCGCCCCCCTATTCCCCTTCCTAAACCTTATCTTCCTTCCGAGGGAACCTCCGGGTTTCCTTACCCTATCCAATTCCACCCCCGCCCCTACTGTATGTCATGTATGGGACAAAGAACACCACAGATTTTCTAGGTAAGGTATGAGAATGATTGAATTTCCAGAAATGAAGTTTGAATATATGAATATTAGAAAAGTTTTTTTTTTTTTCATATCAGAGGACCTTATGATGACGACTTCTGTTTTGACTAAGTGAATTGAAACCCGTTTGGTCGTTGTAGTTCTTTACTGGCTTTGTTGTTTTGCATATTGCAGCATTTTCATCTCTGGTAATCAGAGCGAAATTTTGAGGCTCATCTTTTATTTTATTCTCCTGCGACCATAACTTCCTTTCGAGCCGAGTGCCAGCGAGGAAAAGGAGTTCGTTATAGATTATGGTCTGAGAGTAGGATTGCCCCCCCCCCCGCGACTTTCATGCAATCTTCTATTAACTCTTTTCGGTCCTTTTGTTCTCCTCCTCGGTGTCTCTTTATTCCTCATCGCCTCCTCTTCAGCGTCCGGTCGGGGCAAACGAGTCGAAATGTGCTGATACATAAAAGCGAGACTGGAGAATAAAAACGCCCCCGGCTTTTATGTGCTCCTCCATATTCATTCGTGCTCTTTTGTGTCCTCGTTTATTTGGCGCGTCCTGCAGCGGCTGCTGGGAAGAAAGGACCACAGGAATTCCTGCAGTGCCTGCAGTACGGAGTGCATTCAATTCATTATACGATATTCATCGCCCGAATAATGGAGAAGAAGGTCATTCCGTGTCATTATCTTCTTCTCTGACTTTTCGGATTTCACTGATGAGCGAATGTCAGATCTGAGACACAATGCAATTCGAGAAATGTCAGAATCATCAACTTTTTCTGTTTTCCAGAGGGCATGGAATAGGAAAGAGTTGTCATTTATTGAAAGTATACCATTTTAATGCGTGAAGGTTGAGAATTTTAAATGGGTGATCGTCTTTTTGAACAGAAAATCATTAAATATCAGGACCTGAAGTATAAGCTTTCAAGTAGATGACTTTGTTGAGTCTTATACTTTTCCTTATAATTATTGGATTACATCGTCGGGTGGCAGGCGGAGAGGGGAGGACTCTTGCTTCTGACGGTAGTTTTATTATGAAATTAGTAAATTACATCCGCCAAACAGGCTTGTTTTTTCAGTTATTTTTGTCCGCCGAAGACGTTGTTCCTCAGTAGATTGCATTTGTTGAAGCGTTTGCTTACCAGTCGTAATCGTTATTTGCAGTTTATAAAGGGATATTTGTTTTTAGTCGTGTTGATGTAGTTGTTTACATGTTTAATTTCTTCTGACCCCTTTTATGTTCTAAATGAATTTTACGTCATGTTGGATGATGATGATAATGATACTGAATTTCTCAGCAGTTGAAAGAGTCGTCCTTGGTTATAGTAAAATAGAAGTCCAAGGATTCATCAGTGTAATTAATGGCTCCAAAATTATATTTGAAATGTGTTTCTATAAAAGCCTTAAACTCCTTTTTTTCAGGTTTTTTATTTTTATTTATTTATTTATTTATTTATTTGTTTATTTTACATACACACTGACACACCAAATACTTGCTGAGAAACCGGAAGGTTATGCTCTTCTGACGTTACCCATACAAAGGGAAAAATTTAATTAACACACACACACACACACACACACACACACATATATATATATAATATATACATACATATATACATACACACACAACACATACATGTATATATAAATACAGATTTGCAGGAATGATTGGGTGACAGTGAAAAGAAACTGCAGAAACTAACAAGACCGGTTAACCGTGCTAGCAGCAGGAGAAAGTAGGGAGCAAATGGGAGCAACACTAAGGTCATGAAGGCAAAATTTGGAAACAAGGAAGGGGGATTGATAAATGATAAATGAGTCACAGGGTTAGCGAAGAAAGAGGTAGGATGGTTTATGCAAAGTTTAAGTAATTCTGCCTTCATGAAAGAGAAATGTGTGGGTAGCACACGTTACGAAAGATGAATTGAAATGCTGAGACACGTTATGTTTAGAAACCTTTAAAAGGATGGATCGTTGTTTTGAGATGGTTCGGTCATCGTGGGAAGAATGGAGGTGATAAGTTGGTGGGTAGCGTGCATCATTCGGAAGTTTTAGGAGGAATCGAGAGAGGAAGACCTAGGAAGCAATGGATGGTTATAATAGATTCACATCAACCGTGCATTTGATGTCTAGGCTGTTCCCTTACGACGCTCCTGATTGGCTGTTGATAAACCAATCACAGGGCTGGAAACTCAGTCTCTCGAGAGAGTTCACGTAGGCAGGATGTATATTCCACCTCTCCTGAGGGATAATTTTGAAAGACGTAGCCCTCAGGAGAGGTTGAATATACATCCTGCCTATGTGAACTCTCTCGAGAGATTGAGAGTTTCCAGCCCTGTGATTGGCTTATCAACAGCCAATCAATAAACAGACAGTGCTAGAGTGCATGCAGACAGAGATGAATGGTACAGAATGGATAGTTGGGTTTAGCTCGCTTCCACCTCTCTCTCTCTCTCTCTCTCTCTCTCTCTCTCTCTCTCTCTCATTCATATAATAAGGCCCGGTGAAATGGTTCACGATACATACGCAAGGTTTTTTCCTACATTTTGACTTGTTAAGCTTTAATTCGTTTTCACCAAAGTATAAATCCTTGATTCTCACCTAGGGAGCAATCTTTCTGTGTATCTGTACTTATTCCATCTCGGGGAAATCTTTGGACGGATTCCCATTTGATTCTGACATTTCAGATGAACTTTCGATGACATTTCATTTTCTTCGTTCCGCATCTTATGACGAAAGACGAGTTCATTTCTATTTTTTTTTTCATCGGCGAAAATCCTTTAGTGAATTGTAATTTTTTAATTTTTTTGGCTTCAATTGATTTTTACGGCGACTTGTCTCTTACTTTTCATCGTACGAGGAATAAACTGAACTCATTTTCTTCCTCAATGGGGAACTGTATTTTTTCTGTTTCACTTTGGATGGAGGAATCCTGCGATGAATTTACAACTCCAAAGTAGACCTCAGACTTTCTGCAAGAGCTTCGAAATATATTAACACCTTCGGTTATGAATCTTGGATGCATAATCACCAGACATGTTATCTAGGTTGTTATTCCAATCGGAATGCATCATTGAATGCTTCTACTAAAAAACTATTAATTGTTTTGTATGTTAGTGCTACGTACAACTAGCATATTGCTTTTAACGTTCGATTACCCTCGTAAGTAGCCATTGACCGGTATGATGTTCATTTTGGAATGTATTAAGCATTGTATTTTCCCGCATGTTTTATTCCTGAGGTAATTTCCTCATTTAAACTCTGTATTTTCAGTCATGTTTAAGACCTGAGGTAATTTCCTCATTTAAGTACTTTAATTTCCATCGTGTTTTAGACCTGAAGTAATTTCCTCATTTAAACTCTGTATTTTCAGTCATGTTTAAGACCTAAGGTAATTTCCTCATTTAAGTACTTTAATTTCCATCGTGTTTTAGACCTGAGGTAATTTTCTCATTCAAGCATTGTATTTTCCCTCGTGTTTTAGACCTGAGGTACTTTCCTCATTTAAACATTGTATTTTCCCTCGTGTTTTAGACCTGAGGTAATTTCCTCATTTAAACATTGTATTTTCCCTCGTGTTTTAGACCTGAGGTAATTTCCTCATTTAAACACTCTATTTTCCCTCGTGTTTTTATTTAGAACCCCCCCCCTGAGGTAATTTCCTCATTTAAACACTGGCTATTTTCATTTTCCCTCGTGTTTTAGACCTGAGGTAATTTCCTCATTTAATACTGTATTTTCCCTCGTGTTTTAGACCTGAGGTAATTTCCTCATTTAAACATTGTATTTTCTTTAGACCTGAGGTAATTTCCTCATTTAATCATTGTATTTTCCCTCGTGTTTTAGACCTGAGGTAATTTCCTCATTTAAACACTGTATTTTCCCTCATGTTTTAGACCTGAGGTAATTTCGTCATTTAAACACTGTATTTTCCCTCATGTTTTAGGCTTGAGGTAATTTCCTCATTTAAACATTGCATTTTCCCTCGTGTTTTAGACCTGAGGTAATTTCCTCATTTAAACACTGTATTTTCCCTCATGTTTTAGGCCTGAGGTAATTTCCTCATTTAAACGCTGTATTTTCCCTCATGTTTTAGACCTGAGGTAATTTCCTCATTTAAACGCTGTATTTCCCCTCATGTTTTAGACCTGAGGTAATTTCCTCATTTAAACACTGTATTTTCCCTCGTGTTTTAGACCTGAGGTAATTTCCTCATTTAAACATTGTATTTTCCCTCGTGTTTTAGACCTGAGGTAATTTCCTCATTTAAACATTGTATTTTCTTTAGACCGGAGGTAATTTCCTCATGTAGACCTGAGGTAAGTTTCTCATTTATAAACATGTAAATTTTCTCGTGTAGACCTGAGGTAATTTCCTCATTTAAACATGTATTTTCCCTCATGTTTTTAGGCCTGAGGTAATTTCCTCATATTAAACTGTATTTTCCCTCATGTTTTAGACCTGAGGTAATTTCCTCCTCATTTAAACGCTGTATTTTCCCCTCATGTTTTTTAGACCTGAGGTAATTTCCTTCTCATGTACCGCCTGTATTTTCCTGTGTTTTTAGACCTGAAGGTAATTTCCCTTTCATTTAAACACCTTTAAACCACGTAATTTTCCCTCGTGTTTTTAAGAACCCTGAGGTTAATTTCCTCATCTAAACATGTATTTTCCCTTCGTTTTGTTTTAGGAACCTCGAAGGTTTTACCATTCCTTCCTTTCATTTAAGCATTGAATTGTTTAGGACCGGAGGTTAACCTCTTTCCTGACCTTAACCTCCCCTCATTTGTATTTTCCCTTGTGTTTTTTAGACCTGAGGTAATTTCCTCATTTAAAAACATGTATTTTCCCTCGCGTTTTAGACCTAAAACCAAAAAAAAGAAATAGAGGTCCTCATTTAAACACAATTGTACCTCCATTTAAACCATTTTGTATTTTCTCTCGTGTTTTAGACCTGAGGTAATTTCCTCATTTAAACACTGTATCCCTCAATGTTTTTTAGACCTGAGGTATTTCCTCATTTAAACGTCCCTGTATCCCTTGTGTTTTAGACCTGAGGTAATTTCCATCATTTACAACTGTATTTTGCCCTCATGTTTTAGTACCTAGACCTGAGGTAATTTCCTCATTTAAACATTGTATTTTCCCTCGTGTTTAGACCTGAGGTAATCTGCTCATTTACATTGAGTTTTTTTCTTTAGACTGAGGTAATTCCTCATTTAATCACGTTATTTTCCCTCGTGTTTTTAGACTGAGGTAATTTCCTGATTTAAATGCTGTATTTTCCCTTGTGTTTTAGACCTGAGGTAATTTCCTCATTTAAACATTGTATTTTCCCTCCTGTTTTAGACCTGAGTTAATTTCCTCATTTAAACGCTGTATTTTCCCTCGTGTTTTAGACCTGAGGTAATTTTCCTCATTTAAACACTGTATTTTCCCTATTGTTTTAGAACCTGAGGTAATTTCCTCATTTAAACGCTGTATTTTCCCCCTCGTGTTTTAGACCTGAGGTATTTCCTCATTTAAACGATTGTAATATTCCCTCACTTTGTTTTAGACCTGAGTAATTTCCTCATAAACATTGTATTTTTCTTTAGACCTTTGAGGTAATTCCTCATTTAAATTCATGTAGGGTTTTCCTCATTTAAAGTACTTTATTTATCTCTGTTTTAGGAAGCCGAGGAATTTCCTCATTTAAACATTTGTATTATCCTCGTTGTTTAGACCTGGAGGTAATTTCCTGCATTTACGCCTGTATTTTCTCGTGTTTTAGACCCTAAAGGTTAATTTCCTCAAATTAAACACCTGTAATTTTCCATTTTGTGTTGTTTTAGACCTGAGGTATTTCCCTCTCATTTAAACCCGCCTGTTATTTTCCCTCGGTTTTAGACCTGACCGGTAATTTCCTCATTTAAACCGATTTTGTATATCCCCGTGTTTAGACCTGAGGTAATTTCCTCATTTAAATAAACCCATGTATTTTCCTTTAGACCATGAGGTAATTTTCCCTCATTTAAATCATTGTTTTATTTTCCGTGTGTTTTAGAGTGGGGGGGGGGGGGGGGGGGGGGGGGGGGGGGGAGGCCAATCTCCTCATTTAAACGATGTATTTTTCCCTCGTGTTTTTTAGACCGAGGTAATTTCCCTCATTTAAATGCTGTATTTTCCCTTGTTGTTTTTTAGACCTGAGGGAATTTCCTCTTTAAACATTGTATTTTCCTCGTGTTTTTAGACCGAGTTAAATTTCCTCATTTAAACATTGTAATTTTCCCTCGTGGTTTTAGACCTGAGGTTAATTTCCTCATTTAAACACTGTCCCTATTGTTTTAGACCTGAGGTAATTTCCTCCATTATAATTGTTGTTTTTCCTCGTATTTTAGACGTGAGGGTAATTTTTCCTTCATTTAAAACACTGTTTTTCCCTCGTGTTTTAGACCTGAGGTAATTTCCTCATTTAAACGCTGTTTTTCCCTCGTGTTTTAGACCTGAGGTAATTTCCTCATTTAAACATTGTATTTTCCCTCGTGTTTAAGACCTGAGGTAATTTCCTCATTTAAACATTGTATTTTCCCTTGTGTTTTAGACCTGAGGTAATTTCCTCCTTTAAAGATTGTATTTTCCCTCGTGTTTAAGACCTGAGGTAATTTCCTCATTTAAACATTGTATTTTCCCTCGTGTTTTAGACCTGAGGTAATCTGCTCATTTAAACATTGTATTTTCCCTCGTGTTTTAGACGTGAGGTAATTTCCTCATTTAAGTACTTTATTATCCCTCCTGTTTTAGAGCCGAGGTAATTTCCTCATTTAAACATTGTATTTTCCCTCGTGTTTTAGACCTGAGGTAATTTCCTCATATAAACGCTGTATTTTCCCTCGTGTTTTAGACTTGAGGTAATTTCCTAATTTAAGCATTGTATTTTCCCTCGTGTTTTAGACCTGAGGTAATTTCCTCATTTAAACACTGTATTTTCCCTCGTGTTTTAGACCTGAGGTAATTTCCTCATTTAAGCACTGTATTTTCCCTCATGTTTTAGACCTGAGGTAATTTCCTCATGTAAACATTGTATTTTTCCTCGTGTTTTAGACCTGAGGTAATTTCCTCATTTAAACATTGTATTTTATTTTCTGTTTTATACCTGAGGTAATTTCCTTATTTAAGTACTGTATTTTCCCTCGTGTTTAAGAACTGAGGTTATTTCCTCATTTAAGCACTGTATTTTCCCTCATGTTTAAGACCTGAGGTAATTTCCTCATTTAAGCACTGTATTTTCCCTCGTGTTTTAGACCTGAGGGAATTTCCCTATTTAAGCACTGTATTTTCCCTCGTGTTTTAGACCTGAGGGAATTTCCCTATTTAAGCACTGTATTTTCCCTCGTGTTTTAGACCTGAGGGAATTTCCCTATTTAAGCACTGTATTTTCCCTCATGTTTAAGACCTGAGGTTATTTCCTCATTTAAACATTGTATTTTATTTTCTGTTTTATACCTGAGGTAATTTCCTCATTTAAGCACTGTATTTTCCCTCGTGTTTAGACCTGAGGTTATTTCCTCATTTAAGCACTGTTTTATACCTGAGGTAATCTCCTCATTTAAGCACTGAATTTTCCCTCATGTTTAAGACCCGAGGTAATTTCCTCATTGAAACATTGTATTTTCTTTATACCTGAGGTAATTTCCTCATTTAAGCACTGTATTTTCCCTCGTGTTTAAGACCTGAGGTTATTTCCTCATTTAAGCACTGTATTTTCCCTCATGTTTAAGACCTGAGGTAATTTCCTCATTTAAGCACTGTATTTTCCCTCGTGTTTTAGACCTGAGGTAATTTCCTCATTTAAGTACTGTATTTTCCCTCATGTTTAAGACCTGAGGTAATTTCCTCATTTAAGCACTGTATTTTCCCTCGTGTTTTAGACCTGAGGTTATTTCCTCATTTAAGCACTGTATTTTCCCTCGTGTTTTAGACGTGAGGTTATTTCCTCATTTATGCACTGTATTTTCCCTCATGTTTAAGACCTGAGTTATTTCCTCATTTAAGCACTGTATTTTCCTTCGTGTTTTAGAATTGAGGTTATTTCCTCATTTAAGCACTGTATTTTCCCTCGTGTTTAGACCTGAGGTTATTTCCTTATTTAAGACTGTTTTTTACCTCGTGTTCAAGACCTGAGGTTATTTCCTCATTTAAGCACTGTATTTTCCCTCGTGTTTTAGACCTGAGGTTTATTTCCTCATTTAAGCACTGTCCCATTTTCGTGTTTTTTATACCTGAGGTAATTTCCTCATTTAAGCACTGTATTTTCCCTCGTGTTTAGACCTGAGGTAATTTCCTCATTTAAGCACTGTACTTTCCCTCGTGTTTTAGACCTGAGGTTATTTCCTCATTTAAGCACTGTACTTTCCCTCGTGTTTAGACCTGAGGTAATTTCTTCATTTAAGCACTGTATTTTCCCTCGTGTTTTAGAATTGAGGTTATTTCCTCATTTAAGCACTGTATTTTCCCTCATGTTTTAGACCTGAGTAATTTCCTCATTTAAGCACTATATTTTCCCACTTGTGTTTTAGACTTAAGGTAATTTCCTTATTTAAGCACTGTATTTTTCCTCGTGTTTTTACCTAGGTAATTTCCTCATTAAGCACTGTATTTTCCCTAGTATTTAGACCTGAGGTTATTTCCTCATTTAAGCACTGTATTTTCCCTCGTGTTTTAGACCTGAGGTAATTTCCTCATTTAAGCACTGTATTTTTCCTAGTATTTTAGACCTGAGGTAATTTCCTCATTTAAAACGCTGTATTTTCCTCGTGTTTTAGACCTGAGGTAATTTCCTCACTTAAACTGTACTTTCCCTCGTGTTTTAGACCTGAGGTAATTTCCTCATTTAAACGCTGTATTTTCCCTCGTGCTTTAGACCTGAGTAATTTTTCCTTCATTTAAACGCTGTATTTTCCCCTCGTGTTTTAGACCTGAGGTAATTTCCTCATTTAAACGATGTATTTTCCCTCATGTTTTATACCTGAGGTAATTTCGTCATTTAAACGCTGTATTTTCCCTCGTGTTTTAGATCTGAGGTAATTTCCTCATTTAAACGATGTACTTTTCCCTCGTGTTTTAGACCTGAGGTAATTTCCTCATTTAAACACTGTATTTTCCCTTGTGTTTTAGACCTGAGGTATTTTCTCATTTAAAAAAAAACGATGTCCCTCGTGTTTTAGACCTGAGGTATTTCCTCATTTAAATGCGGTATTTTGTTTCCCTTGTTTTTAGACCTGAGGTAATTTCCTCATTTAACATTGTATTTTCCCCTCGTGTTTTAGACCTGAGTTAAATTTCCTCATTTAAACATTGTATTTCCCTCGTGTTTTTAGACCTGAGGTAATTTCCTCATTAAACACTGTATTTTCCCTATTGTTTTAGACCTGAGGTAATTTCCTCATTATACATTGTATTTTCCCTCGTATTTTAGACGTGAGGTAATTTCCTCATTTAAACACTGTATTTTCCCTCGTGTTTTAGACCTGAGGTAATTTCCTCATTTAAACGCTGTATTTTTCCCTCGTGTTTTAGACCTGATGGTAATTTCCTCATCTAAACATTGTATTTTCCCTCGTGTTTAAGACCTGAGGTAATTTCCTCATTTAAACATTGTATTTTCCCTTGTGTTTTAGACCTGAGGTAATTTCCTCCTTTAAAGATTGTATTTTCCCTCGTGTTTAAGACCTGAGTAATTTCCTCCTTTAAACATTGTATTTTCCCTCGTGTTTTAGACCTGAGGTAATCTGCTCATTTAAACATTGTATTTTTTCCCTCGTGTTGAACGTGAGGTAATTTCTTCTTTAAGTACCTTTATTATCCCTCCCCTGTTTTAGAGCCGAGGTAATTTCCTCATTTAAACTTGTAAATTTTCCCTCGTGTTTTTAGACCTTTGAAGTATTTTCTTTCCATTTACGCTGTATTTTCCCTCGGTAGACTTGGAGGTAATTTTCCTATTTAAGCCATTGTATTTTCCCTCGTGTTTTGAACCTGAGGTAATTTTCCTCATTTAAAACACTGTATTTCCCTCGTGTTTTAGACCTGAGGTATTTCCTCATTTTAGCATGTATTTTCCCTCTGTTTTAGAATCTGAGGTAATTTCCTCATGTAAACATTGTATTTTTCCTCGTTTTTTTAGACCTGAGGTAATTTCCTCATTTAACATTGTATTTTTACTTTTCTGTTTTATACCTGAAGGTTTTCCTTATTTAAGTACTGTATTTTTCCTCGTGTTTAAGAACTGAGGTTATTTCCTCATTTTAAGCAACTGTATTTTTCTCATGTTTAAACCGAGGGTAATTTTCCTCATTAAAGTACTGTATTTTCCCTCGTGTTTTAGACCTGAGGAATTTTCCCTATTTAACACTGTAATTTTTTCCTCGTGTTTTAAGACCTGAGGGAATTTCCCTTATTTAAGCACTGTATTTTCCCTCGGGGTTTTGACCTGAGGGGAATTTTTTCCCCTATTTAAAGCATGGTATTTTCCCTCATGTTTTAAGACCTGAGGTAATTTCCTCATTGAAACATTGTATTTTCTATACCTGAGGTAATTTTCCTCATTTAAGCACTTTTGGTTTTTCCCGTGTTTAGACCTGAGGTATTTCCTCATTTAACCACTGTTTTTATACCTGAGGTTTAACTCCTCATTTAAGCACTGAAATTTTTCTCATGTTTAAGAATACCGAGGTAATTTCCTCATGAACATTGTATTTTCTTTATACCTGAGGTATTTTCCCTCGTTGGTTTTTAGAAACCTGAGGTATTTCCTCATTTAAGCACATGTATTTTCCTCGTGTTTAAGACCGCCTGAGGTAATTTCCTCATTTTTAGCACCTCATTTAAGCAACTGTATTTTTCCCTCGTGTTTAGACCTGCGGTTATTTTCCCTCATTTAAGCACTGTATTTTCCCTCGTGTTTTTAGAACTGAGTTTAATTTCCCTCATTTAGCACTGTATTTTCCCTCTGTAGACCTTTTTAAGAATTTCCTATTTAAGACTGGTATTTTCTCATGTTTTAAGCCTGAGGTATTTTTCTCATTGTATTTTCCCTCGTGTTTATTGTATTTTTCCTATTTTAACCTGAGGTTAATTTCCTCATTTAAGCACTGTATTTTCCCTCGTGTTTTAGACCTAGGTTATTTCCTCATTTAAGGCCATTTTCCCCCGTGTTTTATAATTACCTGAGGTAATCTCCTCATTTAAGCACTGTATTTCCCTCATGTTTTAAGACCTGAGGTTAATTTCCTCATTTAAAAGCACTGTATTTTTTTCTTTCTGTTTAGAACCTGAGGTAATTTCCTCATTTAAGCACTGTATTTTCCCTCGTGTTTTAGATTGTGGTTTTCCTGAGGTTATTTCCCTCATTTAAGCACTGTATTTTCCCTCACCTAATTTTGTTTAAGACCTGGTAATTTCTCATTTAAGCACTGTAATTTTCCTCGGTTTTAGACCTGCCCTAGGGTATTTTCCTCATTTAAGCTACTGTATTTTCCCTCGTGTTTTTAATGTTTAAGACCTAGGTAATTTCCTTGCCTCCAGTTAAGCACTGTATTTTCCTCTTCCCTCTGTTATAGACCTGAGTTATTCCTCATTTAAGCACTTTGTATTTTCTCCTCTGTTTTTAGACCGGAGGTTATTCCCGTTTATGGCACTCTAATTTTTCCTCATTTGTTTTCGAACCTGGGGTTATTTCCTCATTTAAGCACTGTATTTTCCGTTCCCGTGTTTTAGAAAATTGATGTTATTTCCTCATTAACACTGTATTTTCCCCGTTTTGTTTAGACCTGTGGTTATTTCTTATTTAAGGCCCTTGTATTTTCCCGTGTTGCAAGACCTTTGAAGGTTTATTTCCCATTTAAGCATGTATTTTCCCTTTCCCGTGTTTTTAGACCTGAGGTTATTTCCTCATTTAACACTGTTTATTTTCCCCCGTGTTTAATACCTTGAGGTAATTTCCTCTTAAGGCACTGTATTTTCCCTCGTTTGTTTTTAGAACTGGGAGTTAATTTCCTCCATTTAAGCCTGTAACTTTCCTCGTGTTTTAGACCTTTTGAGGTTATTTCCCTCTTTAAGCACTGTTTACTTTCCCTCGTGTTTAGACCTGAGGTAATTTCCTTCATTTAAGCACTGATTTTCCCTCGTGTTTTAGGAATTGAGGTTATTTCCTCATTAAGCACTGTATTTTCCCTCATGTTTTTAGACCTGAGGTAATTTCCTCATTTAAGCACTATATTTTCCCTTGTGTTTTAGACTTAAGGTAATTTCCTCATTTAAGCACTGTATTTTTCCTCGTGTTTTACCTGAGGTAATTTCCTCATTTAAGCACTGTATTTTCCCTAGTATTTTAGACCTGAGGTTATTTCCTCATTTAAGCACTGTATTTTCCCTCGTGTTTTAGACCTGAGGTAATTTCCTCATTTAAGCACTGTATTTTTCCTAGTATTTTAGACCTGAGGTAATTTCCTCATTTAAGCACTGTATTTTCCCTCGTGTTCTAGGCCTGAAGTAATTTCCTCATTTAAGCACTGTATTTTCCCTCGTGTTTTAGACCTAAGGTAATTTCCTCATTTAAACGCTGTATTTTCCCTCGTGTATTAGATCTGAGGTAATTTCCTCATTTTAACGATGTATTTTCCCTCGCGTTTTAGACCTGAGGTAATTTCCTCATTTAAACGCTATATTTTCCCTTGTGTTTTAGACCTGAGGTAATTTCCTCATTTAAACGATGTATTTCCCCTCGTGTTTTAGACCTGAGGTAATTTCCTCATTTAAACATTGTATTTTCCCTCGTGTTTTAGACCTGAGGTAATTTCCTCATTTAAACATTGTATTTTCCCTCGTATTTTAGACGTGAGGTAATTTCCTCATTTAAACACTGTATTTTCCCTGGTGTTTTAGACCTGAGGTAATTTCCTCATTTAAACGCTGTATTTCCCTCGTGTTTTAGACCTGAGGTAATTTCCTCGTTTAAACATTGTATTTTCCCTCGTGTTTAAGACCTGAGGTAATTTCCTCATTTAAACATTGTATTTTCCCTCGTGTTTTAGACCTGAGGTAATTTCCTCCTTTAAAGATTGTATTTTCCCTCGTGTTTAAGACCTGAGGTAATTTCCTCATTTAAACATTGTATTTTCCCTCGTGTTTAAGAACTGAGGTAATTTCCTCATTTAAACATTGTATTT
The DNA here is from genome assembly GCF_015104395.2 of Macrobrachium nipponense. Taxonomy (NCBI): domain Eukaryota; kingdom Metazoa; phylum Arthropoda; class Malacostraca; order Decapoda; family Palaemonidae; genus Macrobrachium; species Macrobrachium nipponense. The sequence continues at coordinate 77,462,152 of NC_087202.1, read as the reverse complement.
TCCCTCGTGTTTTAGACCTGAGGTAATTTCCTCCTTTAAAGATTGTATTTTCCCTCGTGTTTAAGATCTGAGGTAATTTCCTCATTTAAACATTGTATTTTCCCTCGTGTTTTAGACCTGAGGTAATTTCCTCATTTAAACATTGTATTTTCCCTTGTGTTTTAGACTTGAGGTAATTTCCTCATTTAAGCATTGTATTTTCCCTTGTGTTTTAGACCTGAGGTAATTTCCTCATTTAAACACTGTATTTTCCCTCGTGTTTTAGACCTGAGGTAATTTCCTCATTTAAGCACTGTATTTTCCCTCGTGTTTTAGACCTGAGGTAATTTCCTCATTTAAACATTGTATTTTCCCTCCTGTTTTAGACCTGAGGTAATTTCCTCATTTAAACATGTATTTTCCCTCATGTTTAAGACCTGAGGTTATTTCCTCATTTAAACTTTGTATTTTATTTTCTGTTTTATACCAGAGGTAATTTCCTCATTTAAGCACTGTATTTTCCCTCATGTTTAAGACCCGAGGTAATTTCCTCATTTAAACATTGTATTTTCTTTATACCTGAGGTAATTTCCTCATTTAAGCACTGTATTTTCCCTCGTGTTTAAGACCTGAGGTTATTTCCTCATTTAAGCACTGTATTTTCCCTCATGTTTAAGACCTGAGGTTATTTCCTCATTTAAGCACTGTATTTTCCCTCGTGTTTTAGACCTGAGGTTATTTCCTCATTTAAGCACTGTATTTTCCCTCATGTTTAAGACCTGAGGTAATTTCCTCATTTAAGCACTGTATTTTCCCTCGTGTTTTAGACCTGAGGTTATTTCCTCATTTAAGCACTGTATTTTCCCTCGTGTTTTAGACGTGAGGTTATTTCCTCATTTAAGCACTGTATTTTCCCTCATGTTTAAGACCTGAGGTAATTTCCTCATTTAAGCACTGTATTTTTCCCTCATGTTTAAGACCTGAGTTAATTTTCCATCATTTAAGCACTGTATTTTCCCTCGTGTTTTAGAACTGAGGTTATTTCCTCATTTAAGCACTGTATTTTTCCTCGTGTTTAGACATGAGGTTATTTCCTCATTTAAGCACTGTACTTTCCCTCGTGTTTTAGACCTGAGGTTATTTCCTCATTTAAGCACTGTACTTTCCCTCGTGTTTTAGACCTGAGGTTATTTCCTCATTTAAGCACTGTATTTTCCTCGTGTTTATACCTGAGGTTATTTTCCTCATTTAACACTGTACTTTCCTCCGTGTTTTAGACCTAGGTTATTTCCTCATTTAAGCACTGTCTTTCCCTCGTGTTTAGACCTTGAGGTAATTTCTTCATTCAGCACTGTATTTTCCCTCGGTTTAGACCTGAGGTAATTTCTCATTTAAAGCATATATTATCCCCTCGTGTTTAGACCTGGGTTTTCCTCATTAAGCACCTGTATGGTTTTTCCTCGTGTTTAGACTTGAGGTATTTCCTCATTTAAGCACTGTATTTTCCTCTGTTTTTAGACATGAGGTATTTCCTCATTTAGCACTGTATTTTCCCTAGTATTTTATACCTGAGTTATTTCCTTATTTAAGCACTGTTATTTTCCCTCGTGTTTTAGACTCCTGAGGTATTTCCTCATTTAAAAGCACTGATTCTCTTGTGTTTTAGACCTGAGGTTATTTCTATTTAAGCAGCACTGTATTTTCCCTCGTTGTTTTTAACCTGAGGTTATGTCTCAGTAAGCACTGTATTTTTCCCTCCGTGTTTAGACATGCAGGTTATTTCCTCATTTTAAGCACTGTACCTTTCCCTCGTGTTTAGACCTTTGAAGGTTATTTCCTACATTTAAGCACTGTACTTTCCCTCGTGTTTTAGACCTGAGGTATTTTCCGCATTTAAGCATGTATTTCCCTCGTGTTTTAGAACTGAGGTTATTTCATTTCATAAACCCACCTGTATTTCTCTTTAAAGTGTTTTAGACCTGAGGTTATTTCCTATTTAAGCACTGTACTTTTCCTCGTGTTTTAACCTGGTAATTTTCTTCATTTAAAGCACTGTATTTTCCCTCGTGTTTTAGACCTGAGGTAATTTCCTCATTTAAGCACTATATTTTCCCTCGTGTTTTAGACCTGAGGTAATTTCCTCATTTAAGCACTGTATTTTCCCTCGAGAATTGAGGTAATTTTCCCCTCCTTTAGCACTGTATTTTCCTCGTGTTTTTTAGACCTAAGGTAATTTCCTCATTTAATCACTGTATTTTCCCAGTAATTTTAGAACCTGAGGTTTTTTACCTTATTTAAAGACCCTGTATTTTCCCTCGTGTTTTTAGACCTGAGGTTAATTTCCTCATTTAAGCACGTATTTCTCTTGTGTTTTAGACTGAGGTTATTTCCTTATTTTAAGCACTGATTTTCCCTCCGTGTTTTAGACCTGAGGTATTTCCTCATTTAAGCACTGTATTTTCCCTCGTGTTTTGGAGACCGAGGAATTTCCTCATTTTAACCACTGTATTTTCCTCCCGTGTTTTAGAACCCGGAGGGTAAATTTCCTCATTTAAGCACTGTATTTTCCCTCGTGTTTTAGACCCGAGGTAATTTCCTCATTTAAGCACTGTATTTTCCCTCGTGTTTTAGACCTGAGGTAATTTCCTCATTTAAGCACTGTATTTCCCTAGTGTAAAGACCGGAGGCAGTTTCCTCATTATGATCTTCTTTTGATCACATTTCATGACAGTATGGCTGGTTTGGCTAAAGGCACCACAGCTTTAGGTATCCAAGAACGCCCACGCCCACCAATCACTGGTGTGCATATTTATACGAAACCACGCAGTCAGCCAGTCAGTCTCCCATGCAGTTGCATATTGGCACAGGCACGTGCATTGACGCATGCCCCAACCCCCCTCCCCCAACACACACACTCACTCAGACACACCAGCGCCTCAGTGACGTGGTCGGTATGGTATTAACGTGCCACCTCCTTGGCCGTGAGTTCGATTCTTGGGCATTCCCCTGAGGGGTGAGAGATTTGTATTTCTGGTGATAGAAGTTCACTTGCGACGTAGTTCTGAAGTCACGTAAAGCCGTTGTTTCCCGTTGCTGAATAACCACTGATTCCATGCGACGCAAAAACACCATACATACAAACAAACAAACAAACAAAACTCATATACACACAGACGTAGTTTAAAGTAGTAAATTCAACCCTCTTGAAGGTTCGTGCCAAGGAGCAGACTTTAAAGTAGCCACGTGGAGAGTTTGACGAACCCCGTTTATCTAATCAAAATCGTACCCAGTGAAAACGAGAAAACGAAAGGGAGAAGACGAATAGCTATCTGAATACTAGTTTTCGTTTACAGGAAACTAAAATTATATAAGTTAAAGGGAGCTAAGATGATATATTTAAGGGCCCTCTTTACCTGGAATTTCGGAAGTGTAGATGAATATGCAAAAGCATTTCACCGAATTTATTTTCCTGTAGGTAATACGTCTCACATAAGACTGTTTTTGGCATATTTTGGATATACATTGGGAATTACATCGTAGTGAAAATTAAACGTCGAATAGAATATGGAATGGATCTGTAAAGGTTTATACCACTTAGTATAATCGTTTCATATTGAAATTAAGGTAACCACGATGCAGGTAATTTAATCTGGGGAAATGAAGGAGATGAATTACATATTGATTGAAAATTATGGAAGCCTAATGAATTCTAATTATAGATTCATAGAGATTTAGGTTAGAATACCAAATTGGCAACATCCGGTTTCGAAATGAGAAATTTGCACTATATATATATATATATATATATATATATATATATATATGTGTGTGTGTGTGTGTGTGGTGTGTGTGTTTGTATGTATGTATGTATGTATGTATGTATATACACACCCCGTAGGGGGTTAGTGCCGTCAGTGCAACTCATGCCGTGCAATATAGGCATTAAATAAGGTTCTTGAAGCGTCCCTTCGGCCCCTAGCTGCAACCCTCTTTCATTCCTTTTACTGTACCTCAATTCATATTCTCTTTCTTCCATCTTACTGTCCAACCTCTCGTAACAATTGATTCTGTCCATTTCTGTTTCAGCTCTGAATAACCTCATAGTCCCAGTGCATAGGAAGGTTGGCCTAAAGTCTATAAATCAATCAATCAAAATATGTATATATATATATATATATATATATATATATATATATATATAGTTTGAATGTGTATAGCTATATATTATTTTAAAATTTATTAATGTATTTGTTTAGTACATTTATAAATCAAATCAATAAGCTATATTGATGGTACAACTAATAGTCATCATATTTGTAAATAACTATACAACTTTATACGTTCAAACTATATTTACCCATTTATATACATACACATACGCATATATATATAAATATATATATATATATATATATATATATATATATATTATATGCGTATGTGTATGTATATAAATGGGTAAGTATAGTTTGAACGTATAAAGCTGTATAGTTATTTATAAATATGATGAACTATTAGTTGTACCATCATTATTCTAGTTTAGCCTTGCTTCCTGCAAATCCTCCAAGTCTCAGAAGAGATTACCAAAAAAATATTTCTGGAATTTTGAAATGAATGGAACGCATTTCTATACCGAAAGGGATTCAGCTAATATTGGTGATCATATCGCAAAAGTATTGAAGGAGCGTGGTTTGAATTTTTGTTTTGGTTTTTTGTCATTGGACACCTTGTTATACAAAGTGAAAAACCTTGTTATACAAAGTGAAAAACTTGGAGGAAACAAATTAAACATCCAGTTTCAGTTATTCTTAAATTTGATTGTCATGGTAGTTTTTTGTCGATTTATATGTAGATTGCAAAATGAATATATAGATTTAGGTGAGTGGCAAGGGACTGATTCATGGATTGGTGTTACTTGGCGTAGCTGCAATTAGGATCATAACCGTAGCAGTAACTTGGCTCTGTTGAGTACGTCAACTTTTATATGTGAACCTTTTATTGTTAGTAATAATACTGTTGAATAAGCAGGTTATGTGTAGATTATATTACTACGGTCTAGAAATATGTCTGAGGGTAAGCTTTGAATTTTTCCCTCTTCTGTTGGGGGGGGGGGGGGTTGGGGGAGGAAGGCAGGTCCATCGCTATCTTTGGGGTTAAACCCATTCTTCGTCAATATTTCCTGGCGTTAGATCGAGGGCTATATACCGCGCCTCCATAAATGGCATAGAATTTTTGTTATAAGCAAAAGAAATCGCTAGAGCGAAATATCCAGATCGAGGAAGGACCTTCATCCGGTTTAACGCGAGAACGGGTCCTCGAGCAATCAAAAAATTGCTTGATTGTAGTTCTCTCAAAGTTATGGACTGTGAACGAGAAGCATTCGAGCGCGGGCGGGGTTTCCCGTGCCATTAATTCTGCTTCGGGGAAAATCCTGAGGTGCTTGCTTTCTCTCTCTCTCTCTCTCTCTCTCTCTCTCTCTCTCTCTCTCTCTCGTCCGACTGGATTCCGAGAATCGAGTCGAGCTTGTTTTTTTTTTCTTCATCTCCAAAGTTTGCTTTTGCGCTGAGGGGCGCACGAGATGCTTCAACGTGGAGCCGTGTTTGGAGTTATGTGAACATTCGCGCGGGAGAGTAGTATGTTTAATCTTCGTGTAAAAGATCGTTGGTCGTGTGAAATCGCAGTAAATCCGGTATGAACTAGTCTATCTGAAGTTATGTGGGCTCAGTAATATTACCATCAATTAGTATTACTACCAGTCGTAATAATAGTAGTAGTAGTAGTAGCAATAGGAGCTAAGAAGTAAAAAGACTCCTTAAGGTTATAGCTTCCCAGGGATGTGTGATGTATATTGGGACTACAACATAACAGTACAACAGTATGCATTGAAGTGCAAGGTGAGGTCCTTCACCGTACGTTGTGGAAGTCGCTTTGTGGCCTTGGAATCTTGTTGCTCTTATTTATTCTGTATTAATAACAAGAAAAGAAGGTACTTTATCTCTTCACCTCATTGCATGTGTGGAAGTCGTCGTATGACCTTGGATCTTGTTGCTTTTATGTATTCTGCTTTAATATATATATATATATATATATATATATATATATATATATATATATATATATATAGATATATATTATGGGATATATATATATATATATATATATATAGAAGGAGAGAGAGAGAGAGAGAGAGAAAGTGTTTACTCTGGGTTTCTGTCCCTTAGGGGGAATAGTGCCATCAGTGCACCTCTAACGGCGCAATGTAGGTATTACTCGAAGGTCCTCTGCATAATTCCGTCGGCTTCTAGCTGCAGCCCCTTTCATTCCTTTTACTTTACGACTGTTCATATTCTCTTTCTTCCCTCATACTTTCCTCCTCTTCTAATAGTTGAATCACAGTGCAACTGCGAGGTTTTCCCCCTGTTACACCTTTCAGACCTTTTTACTGTCAATTTCAGTTTCAGGACTGAACGACCTCATAGGTCCCAGTGCTCGGCCTTTGGCCTAAATTCTAATTTCAGTTCGGTTCTTGGTTTCTGGATATCTTTGAATGTAACACTGCGTTTATTGTGACTGTAAAGTGATCTAAGTAAGTGCAATGCAAAGGAAGTGCCCAAGACAAGACGTTTGCAGAGACTAGGGGCTGGAGAAGGCTCCGGCGCTGTAGAGAGATTGAGAAGTGACGGGAGAGGCTTGTTATAAACGCCATATCTTGTGCACACCTTGGCCCAGGTGTTCGATGGAACCTAGCATTATGAGCTACAGTTACAAGGAGTTACAAGGATTAGGATGTCTCAAAGACTTGTTAGTCCATCCGAGGAGACATCATGTGCTTACTTATCTGTATGAGCAGGTTTTACTCAGCATTCACAGTGTCCTTATGATTTTGTCTAGCTTTCTTTTAAACTCTTCCACACTGGTGCTGTTTACAACTTCTGGTGGCAGTTTATTCCACGTGTCACATATCTTGTATGTAAAGAAGTTCCCACAGTGGGATGTGTTGTACCTCTTCAGTTCAAGTTTCCATTCATTATTTTTTGTCTGGTTTTCGTTTAGTGTAAATAGGTATAAATCAAACCTTTTGGTGGTGGCCCCTGAAAGCTGCTCTCTCCCAGAATGTATCGTGTCAGAGTCTAAAGAAAACCCTCTGTTCCGAGATTAGTCATTCATTTCTCTCCACAGCGTTCTCTTTAAGGGAAAATGACAAAATATTTCGACTGACACGATACACTTTAAATGAGAGCACCTCTCAGCGGCCGCCACTGCCTGGTTTGACTTTTAATGTGATTAGCGCTAAGTGAGATGGATGTGACGACTCTGAAATTAAAGGATGTGAAATTACGTAAAGGATGTGAAACTAAAGAATGTGAAATTAATGAAAGGAGACGGTCATGGTGACTGTGTGAAGTAAAGTGTTCAGAATTTTACAGACGCATATAAGAAAGAGGGTAGGCCTCCTTTTCACAGATGTTTTAGAATTGCTTTTACGCTTTCGTAGACCTCATTGTTCGGATCTACCGCTTGTGTGTACTGGTTTGAGTATACCATATTTGTATCCTAGTTTAAATACTGCTCTGTTACTAATAATCGAAAGTTTATCGAGTATTGTTCTATGTATATATATATATATATATATATATATATATATATATATATATATATATATATATATTATATATATACTGACATATTATGTATATATATTATATATATATTATATATATATATTTGTGTGTGTGTGTGTGTGTGTGTGTGTTGTCTGTATATATATATATAGATATATATATATATATATAATATATATATCTATATATATATATATGTGTGTGTGTGTGTGTGTGTGTGTGTCTGTGTGTGTATATGTGAGTGTGCATCATGCACATTATACAAAATGTGTATAATGTGTACGATCATATTTTATGCACGTGTATAATACGTATTGTACGCATAATTTATCCTTATATAAAACTAGGGCGGGCATATTTATCTTTCCGATAATTTTTCAGGCTGTATTTGGAGTTTCCGGTCGTTGCTTATGAATAAAGGGATTTCGTTTTTATCTATTTTGTTCAGAATGACTGGGCATTTATTATATTTTTGATTTTTAACTTTTAATCAGGTGTACTTCCTCTGAGCAGACTATTTTTATTGCGTGATTGGCTCGTTTTCTGTGTGTGTGTGTGTGTGTGTGTGTATATATATATATATATATATATATATATATATATATATATATATATATATATATATATATATAATTTTTGGCTTCACTTATTTCCAAGATCAGTACTTCTATTCAGCGTGTAACAGAATACCTCGTTTTTCTTCGCCGAGACAAAAGACCGTCGGTCTCAGCAATTAAAGGTTATAGGGCGGCTCTCCTTCAGGCCTTCCAATTACGGGGAGTAGACTTTCCACCTCCTTGGCTGATAAGGAGTTTTAAGCAGGCCCCCGCCCCTCCCTCTCCCGAGAGACTAAACCGCTCGAATGGGAAATAGTCCTAGGCAGTCTGAGGGAAGCCCTGTGGCTGCCTCTGTCTCGAGCATCGGACAAATGTATGAATTTGAAAGTGGTTTTTATTTTTACCCTTGCACCGGCCACGAGAGCAGGGTAATTGCATGGCTTATCCAGGACCCATTGACACTGGTAGATAATTTGGTCACTGGTAGAGTAGTATTTAAAAAAAGATGAATACAAAACTGAAATGATTAATGCAAAGGCGGAGGATGGTCAATTGTTCTGTTTTATCGACGAGATAGTAGTGGGTCCTGCCTGCGATGAGTCCGTGAGACGTTATTATTGTCTGGCCGAGCTGTCCAACATACTGAAGGGTGGAGATCAGACTCCTTCTCATGTGTCAACGGAGTTTGTGGCTTTAAGACTCGAAATCCTTCAATTCCGGATCCGAGATGTGACTTTCTCGGCCCTCTCCCTTCGGGATTTTGCTGGTGAGGAAACGGAAGAGATGCTACTGTGCCCAGTTCGTGCCCTGCGATACCATCCATAAAGGATGAACGGTGCAGACGCCTTTTTGTATGACCACGGGGATGAATGAAAAGGAGGTATGGAAGAATGCTAGCTTTCGGTTAAGAGAAGTCATTGTCAGAGGATGAGGACCCCGCCACACCCACGTACTTTCGGGCGTTGGACCTTCACCAGCATTCCGTAAGACCTTTCGGGTCCAACAGGTAATGAAAGTTAAGGTATGGTGGTAGCGCTATCTCCAAAGCCATTAATTATCTAAACCCAGGGGAAAAGCTGCCAGACGACGGTACTTCCTCGGAGGAGGAGTTCCGGGTTCCTTGGGATTTACCGACGAAGTGACCCCCATTGGTCTTGGGGAGAGGGGACGGGCCTCCTGGCAAGGACGTCGGGGCAACACAGTACTGCTAAGGGGTTGCCTGAGAGATCATTCATACTTCTACTTTGCATATTAGGGTACTCTAGACATATAAGGACACGCCCTCTTTTCTGGCAGTACCTAGCTCCATATATGAAAGTTGGTAGGTCGTCGTAGGAACAAATACCAGATTTAAACATTTTTTTTACTTCAGGGTGTACAAACTAGAACTTTTCATATTGGAGGAAACCTTCTTCTACCTCCCCTCTTTTTCTATCAGTGGTGCATATCGTGGATATCTCCCTTGTTAGTTAGTAGACAGGCCGGGTCCAGTGCATGCGCTAAGGTTACTCCGGATATGAGAGGTTAAAACCTATATGGTTAGGAAAAATACAAATTACTTTAAAAATTTTGTATTTTAGGCTTAATAAATGTGAGTACAGAAAAAATTGCGAGCGTACAAGTGCCATAAATATATAATTAGTCAGGTGTTAAAACTTACCAATCAGCTATCATCGTGAAGATGGTTTGACATCGATTCTAAATAAAGGAAGCCAATTCTACAGGAATATGCACAGCAAAGTCGATACCAACTAATATCTCTTGAGAGCCTGGTGGTGAAAGTCATTGTTGTTCATTGTTTCTAAACGAATGCCAAGGTTCGAGTCCTGGCCGGCGCAGAAATGCCTATCAGTTATAATTCCACTTGGATGTGAGTTATTCCCAAGGCAGAGACCTACTGGTTTTTGAAGAGGGAGCTTTTATCAAATACTGCATTCTTAATACCGATGAGCTTTCCCCACAATCTGAGTGAATGGATGTATGCAATTCGCGCCGGGCCGAAAGAGTCATTGGATTTCACATATTAGAAAAATGATTTAAAATGTCACAAGAACTAAAACATAATTTCTGAAGACATAACTTGTTTATCACTTTTATTTGAGCCTGTGTTTGATTTAACATACATAAATTAGGAATGTCATTGTCACATTTCTTTTTGTAATATGAAATATACTACCTTATTACGGGGTGTCCAATAGTGTTTTAAGCAAGTATGGCTTCATTAACAGTAATTTTGGGCAAATGTAGTTCATAATCTGCCTGAATAATGCTGGGGATTCTGCTAGTGAGTGAGTGTGTGCATATAGGTATAATATATATATAATATATATCAGATATATTATATATATATGATATATAAATAAAAAAATATTATATATATATAGATATATATATGTGTGTGTGTGTGTGTGTGTGTGTGTGTGTGGTGTGTGTGTGTAAGGTATGCATGTACGTGTGTGATGTTGTTACGTTAGTGTTTCCTATTTTTATTTGTTCATGACACAGAGTGTATTTGAAATGGCGTTGCACTCTTTTAATTCACACCGTTTGAGTCATTTCCTATTCGTAAGTGTTTTTATTTTTTGACTGTCCCTTTAGTTAATTTCCTTAATTCAGTTTTCACTTCCCATCTAAATACTTATTTCTCTCTCTCTCTCTCTCTCTCTCTCTCTCTCTCTCTCTCTCTCTCTCTCTCTCACCAAAGCTGCACTCTTCCCTGAGAGTGTCCTGGAGGTGTAATATCATCGTTGGGCACCGTTCCAAATTGAGTCAACTTTGCCTGATATCCAGCAGTGGATTTTTAGTTGAATAGTCGTCCTTCCTATTTAGTGTCCTCTGCGATCCAAACCCTTTTTATCCAGTCTCTCGTTTATTTCTTTCTTTCCTTATGTTTTTTTCTCTCTTAATGTTGAGAATCGAATAAGGACAGTCCTGTGAGAGTCAGAAGTTTGATGTTTGGTCTGTGTAAATTATTTGATGATAATAATGATAATAATGATAATAATTTTTTAGGCCTCCCTCATAATAGTCCACCGCCTTTGAAAAGTATCCGTATCTTAATGTTTAATGGTTCTTTTCAAGTGGTCGTTCTTGATCAGGACAACTCATAGTGTATATTTTCTCCGAAGGGTGTTGAAAGTTTTCCCAGTTTCTGGGGAAAAAGAAACGTAACTGGCTTTGAGTGAAGGAATTTAGGGATAATTAAAGAACAGATGTACTAAAACGCGTTAAGCGAATGATTATTTTAATTACTGGTCTACCCATACTATAAAAGGAGCGCCTCAGTGGCGTGATCAGTATGGTCTTGACCTGCCACCTCGGTAGCCGCGAGTTCGATTCTCGGGCATTCCATTGAGGTGTTAGAGATGTGCAGTTCTGGTGAATAGATGTTCACTCTCGACGAGGTTCGGAAGTCACGTAAAGCCGTTGGTCCCGTTGCTGAATAACCACTGGTTCCATGCAACATAAAAACACCATACAAACAAACAAACATACTGTAAAAGTGATGGTAATATGGGATGTGAACGAGACGCTAAATCTTTTCCCAGAGTGCTTATGTAAAGTCCATTTTCTGTAGACTCATATGTTGGATGGCGGCAAATCTAAAAAGAGAAGTATATTATCTACATATTATCGTTAAAGGCTGAAAATGGCATATGTAGATGCTGGTCCGCTGGTATAGTGGTTAGTGTCGTAGCATGCCACGGGTTCGCGTCTCCCCCAGGGCGTTGAAAAGTCACTGGCTCTGTATCATGATCAGTTAGTGCTGCAGTGTGGGGCCTGCGGTGGGAGGTTGAAACCAGCATTCTTTGGAAGCTTGAATTTCAAGTCAGTGGCCCCTTTGGTGTGCTTGTTCCATGGGAATAGGTCTAATCTGCTGAAATATGATGATAATGATAATAATAATAATAATAATAATAATATATATATATATATATATATATATATATATATATATATATATATATATATATATATATATATATATATATTACTGGAAAGCCCCAGGTCCCGATGAAGTCCATGGATACTGGCTCAAAAACTTCAAGGCCCTACACCCACGAATAGCAGAACAACTCCGGCATTGTATCTCAAATCACCATACACCCAAAGGGATGACCACAGGAAGAACATCCTTAGTACAAAAAGACAAGAGTAAGGGAAATATAGCCAGTAACTACAGGCCTATCACCTGCCTACCAATAATGTGGAAGTTACTAACAGGTATCATCAGTGAAAGGCTACACAACTACCTAGAGGAGACAAACACCATCCCCTCCCCCACCAACAGAAAGGCTGCAGAAGGAAGTGTAGGGGCACAAAAGACCAGCTCCTGATAGACAAAATGGTAATGAAGAACAGTAGGAGAAAAGGAAAACCAACCTAAGCATGGCATGGATAGACTATAAGAAAGCCTTCGACATGATACCACACACATGGCTAATAGAATGCCTGAAAATATATGGGGCAGAGGAAAACACCATCAACTTCCTCAAAAATACAATGCGCAACTGGAATACAATACTTACAAGCTCTGGAATAAGACTAGCAGAGGTTAATATCAGGAGAGGGATCTTCCAGGGCGACTCATTGTCCCCACTACTCTTCGTAGTAGCCATGATTCCCATGACAAAAGTACTACAGAAGATGGATGCCGGGTACCAACTCAAGAAAAGAGGCAACAGAATCAACCATCTGATGTTCATGGACGACATCAAGCTGTATGGTAAGAGCATCAAGGAAATAGATACCCTAATCCAGACTGTAAGGATTGTATCTGGGGACATCAGGATGGAGTTTGGAATAGAAAAATGCGCCTTAGTCAACATACAAAAAGGCAAAGTAACGAGAACTGAAGGGATAAAGCTACCAGATGGGAGCAACATCAAACACATAGATGAGACAGGATACAAATACCTGGGAATAATGGAAGGAGGGGATATAAAACACCTAGAGATGAAGGACACGATCAGGAAAGAATATATGCAGAGACTCAAGGCGATACTCAAGTCAAAACTCAACGCCGGAAATATGATAAAAGCCATAAACACATGGGCAGTGCCAGTAATCAGATACAGCACAGGAATAGTGGAATGGACGAAGGCAGAACTCCGCAACATTGATCAGAAAACCAGGAAACTTACGACAATACACAAAGCACTACACCCAAGAGCAAATACGGACAGACTATACATAACACGAAAGGAAGGAGGGAGAGGACTACTAAGTATAGAGGACTGCGTCAACATCGAGAACAGAGCACTGGGGCAATATCTGAAAACCAGTGAAGACGAGTGGCTAAAGAGTGCATGGGAAGAAGGACTAATAAAAGTAGACGAAGACCCAGAAATATACAGAGACAGAACAGAGGACTGGCACAACAAACCAATGCACGGACAATACATGAGACAGACTAAAGAACTAGGCGGCGATGACACATGGCAATGGCTACAGAGGGGAGAGCTAAAGAAGGAAACTGAAGGAATGATAACAGCGGCACAAGATCAGGCCCTAAGAACCAGATATGTTCAAAGAACGATAGACGGAAATAACATCTCTCCCATATGTAGGAAGTGCAATACGAAAAATGAAACCATAAACCACATAGCAAGCGAATGCCCGGCACTTGCACAGAACCAGTACAAAAAGAGGCATGATTCAGTGGCAAAAGCCCTCCACTGGAGCCTATGCAAGAAACATCAGCTACCTTGCAGTAATAAGTGGTACGAGCACCAACCTGAGGGAGTGATAGAAAACGATCAGGCAAAGATCCTCTGGGACTATGGTATCAGAACGGATAGGGTGATACGTACGTGCAAACAGACCAGACGTGACTTTGATTGACAAAGTCAAGAAGAAAGTATCACTCATTGATGTCGCAATACCATGGGACACCAGAGTTGAAGAGAAAGAGAGGGAAAGAATGGATAAGTATCAAGATCTGAAAATAGAAATAAGAAGGATATGGGATATGCCAGTGGAAATCGTACCCATAATCATAGGAGCACTAGGCACGATCCGAAGATCCCTGAAAAGGAATCTAGAAAAACTAGAGGCTGAAGTAGCTCCAGGGCTCATGCAGAAGAGTGTGATCCTAGAAACGGCACACATAGTAAGGAAAGTGATGGACTCCTAAGGAGGCAGGATGCAACCCGGAACCCCACACTATAAATACCACCCAGTCGAATTGGAGGACTGTGATAGAAAAAAAAATTAATAATAATAATATTAATAATTGACACAGTTTTCCGTGTCGAAAATGATGAGAATGGTTTCAGGTACACAATAATATAGCATGTGAGTTTATGGTCTTTAATGGATATTAAAAGCTTTCGAACCTTGTGCTAGGTTCATCTTCAGTCAAGTCTTGACTGAAGATGAACCTAGCACAAGGTTCGAAAGCTTGTAATATCCATTAAAGACCATAAACTCACGTGCTATATTATTGTACACCCGCAACCCAAGGTTAATAATAATAATAATAATAATAATAATAATAAAACTAATAATAAGAATAATAATAATAATAATAAGATAAGTTATAATAGTAAGAAAAGGGATGGACTCTTAGGAGGCAGGATGCAACCCGGAACCCCACACTATAAATACCACCCAGTCGAATTGGAGGACTGTGATAGGAAAAAGAAAAGAAGAATATATATATATATATATATATATATATATATATATATATATATATATATATATATATTAAAGAGATAACCATACAAGAGCATTATATATTCACTGGGAACAAGCCTAGAATCGAGCCCATGAACTGGCCAAGCAAGGTTCCAGAGAACAGAAGCCCACTGTGAAAAGAGAGCAAGCCAAAGTAGAGAGAAATGAATCACAACGACGAAGAATAATTGTAAATCTTCCCGAAATGAAGGATTGGGAGTTCCGAAAGAATGGAATAATAGCGGACCCTTTGTCTGGGGAAATGGGTTATGACGGGGTGTAACGTGGTGTTGCATATTCCATAGAGAGGGGTTTAGGTGGTCCTTGATAGCGACGCCTGAGATTTTTCCCCCCGAAACCTGGAAAAAACCCGTTGATCAAATTTTGCTCTGCTGTAGTGCAGCTCCCCGTGGAATGGGATGCCCTTAATTGGTCTTGACGGTGATGGTTTTCTTTTCCGTTGTTGTCAAATATCCAACGGAAAGGAAGAATTATTTGTCCATGAAAACAATACATTTTGTCCCTCTCTCTCCCCTTCTATCTGTCTGTCAGCGAAGGAGGACCTCTGTCTGTGTTGCTGTATTTTTCGCACCGGAATTCAGAGCTCCCTTACTTTGTTAAAGAAAAGATCACAACTCTGTAATGTTTCTTAATTACAAAGAAGAGGGATTGCAGTTTCGTCTTGATCATAA
Organism: Macrobrachium nipponense; assembly: GCF_015104395.2. NCBI lineage: Eukaryota > Metazoa > Arthropoda > Malacostraca > Decapoda > Palaemonidae > Macrobrachium > Macrobrachium nipponense. Next base: position 77,446,621 of record NC_087202.1, on the reverse strand, counting down.
AGGTGAAGATTTAATGTTTTTTTTTTTTTTGAATGAACTACTGAAAACAGCTATTAGGTATAGCAACAAATTATTTTGGTAAAGATTTTGATAAAACGGTGGTAATGAAGATGAAGAAATTTATGATAACAAAAATCACCTTTTCGTTATGATGAATCAAAACCTAAGCAAATTAAAAAAACTGTTCTCAAATGATTGTCTTAGCATTGCATGCAGAAAATTAGTAGATTTGTTATACATATGCTAGGAATTACTGGTATATCACTATCAATAGCTTTAACTTATATACAAGTAGAACACAGATGAACCTTAGATTTATTAAAGAAAGGCAGAGGGAGAAATGTATGGTATTTATACACAAATAAATTCTCGTTTTCATTGCATATGACGTTAGAGAGAGGGAGGGATCGAGAGATGGAGTTGGGAGCCAGTGTACTGAGGCATTGCTTTGTTTGGATGCCTACACGCCTTGGGCATACCAACAGAGGACGAAAGGATACCATATGAAATTGTGTAAATATTTCTTGAGGTCTTGGTTAACATTTTAAATCGCTTATACACAACAGAATTATTGATAATTGTCATTATATGGATTTATTTAATGTTTCTTACTGTTTCTGGCATTGTCATCGTCATCGTTGCTATGGCATATGGCGGTTAATTAAGGAAAGTATACCAATTTTATAAATACTTGAATTAGTGAAACACGGATACATTTACCCGTAGACTTTTCACGCCGCCAGTCCTCCCTGACACATGGGGAGCCTAGCCGGGTTCTGGTGGCAGTGTATTTGATTGGTTTCCCTTCTACATGACAGTTATCATAGGCTGGAATGCATTTGTCTCAATGCACTGTCATTTTAATCTTCCATTTGATTTTCATGGATGGAGTGACAATGCGAACGTTGTCGACAGTTATTGTTGCTGCCATAAATATTTACAGCTTTTATTGGCTTTCATAACTTCGTTTATTGCTGGCTTCGTTTTATAAATAAATACAAGAGCTGTGGTTCTGTATTTTTCTCGCCCTTTTGATCTTGGTTCTTTACCTGCGTGCTTTAAGTAGATCTAGTGGGCGGAACAGTGATGAAGACAGCTTGTGAAATACTTGTTTACAACTTTATTTGTCATCTTGCTGCAGAAAAAGTTATGCGAGATTAATGACTATTTAGAACCTTATGGTGTTCTTATTTACAGGGCATTTCATATATTTTATCAGTGTAAACATCAATGGATTTTAAATTTATTTTTCATAGTATAGAAAAATAGATGAGTTGTAAACATTTGAAATAATTACAATCTCATCTGCAGATAGAACTTGTCTTACGTTTGTAGTCCGGTAAACATTTGGTATCTTTATGAGATTGTGTTATTTTTAATTACTAGGGGATTATTGATTTCTTTATAGACTACCTCTGCTGTAATTAGTAAAGCTGTTGACATCTGTGGTCGTTTTTAACAATGCAAGAAATGTATACCACCTCTCTCTCTCTCTCTCACTCTCTCTCTCTCTCTCTCTCTCTCTCTCTCTCTCTCTTCCACTTCTCTCTCTCCTCTATCTCTCTCTCTCTCTCTCTTCTCTCTCTCTCTCTCTCTCTCTGTAATTTACCAGTTGAAATGAAGTTTCTTTTTATCATGTCAGTAGCTCCTTTTTATCTATTTGATTATAAGTTTCGTTTGTTGTAGCATTTCTCAAAGTAGGGTTGCAGGAGCCCTTCAGCTTATAAGAAATTATATATTTTTCTTTACTGAATCCTAGGTCTTTTATTATGGTTAGGAGTAAGGACATCCAGCTTCTCGAGTTACAAAACCCTACGTAACAACCTCGGACTGAAAAATCCCTAATTGAATTTCTCCCCGAATTCTACCTCCCAGCTGCAACCAGCCAAGTGTTGTTTTTGTTTTCGTTCCACGAAATGAGATAAGTAAGAAAAGATTCTCGACTTTTTGGTAAATTGGTCCGAGTCGATACGTTACATAGCAGCTTGTGATCGTACTTTGGTGTTATTTTGAACCCCTCAAACATAAAGGGTTTTTGAACTGTTGAATGATATAGAGGTGTTATTCCTTCTATTTTGGCTTTTGACTGAGTGCATATCACAATAATAGTAATATCAATCTGGGACCTCTAGGGTGCTGTTTGACTGAGTTTACAGTTGATATCATGTCATAATAATAATAATAATAATAATAATAATAATAATAATAATAATAATAATAATTTAATGTAATATTCTGGGCCTCTAGGGTTGGTTTGTTTTGGATGAGTTCATAATAATAATAATAATAATAAATAATAATAATAATCAATAATAATAATAATAATAATAATAATAATAATAATAATAATAATAATAATAATATTCTGGGACCTCTAGGGTGTTGTTTGACTGAGTTCATAATAATAATAATAATAATAATAATAATAATAATAATAATAATAATAATAATAATAATAATAATAATAATAATAATAATAATAATATTCTGGGACCTCTAGGGGCAATCCCAGAGGATCTCAGGCCGAACTAAGAGGGGATTGGATGTCCAAACCCCAAACTGGGCTTGCTCCTGAAAGCTGTAATAATGCTGGCCACAGCGCTGATAATAATTAGAGGGGTGTCTGAATCCTTAGAAAACAAGGTAGTTGGGGGTTAGATCCTTAGGTTGCAGGTTATATCCCGGATTGAGACCTGGAGATACCAATTATGAAAGGGAAAAAAAGAAAAGTTTATTAGTGTCATTTGAATGAGAATAATAAATCGAACCCTCTACATAGCGCCTCAGCGGCGTGGTTGGTATGGTGTTGGCGTCCCACCTCGGTGGTCGCGGGTTCAATTCTCGGCCATTCCTTTGAGGAGCGAGAGATGTGAATTTCTGGTGATAGAAGTTCACTCTCGACGTGGTTCGGAAGTCACGTAAAGCCGTT
>NC_087202.1:77431192-77438692 GCF_015104395.2 Macrobrachium nipponense | reverse complement strand
TTGCATCCTGCCTCCTTAGGAGTCCATCACTTTTCTTACTATGTGTGCCGTTTCTAGGATCACACTCTTCTGCATGAGGCCCGGAGCTACTTCAGCCTCTAGTTTTTCCAGATTCCTTTTCAGGGATCTTGGGATCGTGCCTAGTGCTCCTATGATTATGGGTACGATTTCCACTGGCATATCCCATATCCTTCTATTTCTATTTTCAGATCTTGATACTTATCCATTTTTCCCTCTCTTTCTCTTCAACTCTGGTGTCCCATGGTATTGCGACATCAATGAGTGATACTTTCTTCTTGACTTTGTCAATCAACGTCACGTCTGGTCTGTTTGCACGTATCACCCTATCCGTTCTGATACCATAGTCCCAGAGGATCTTTGCCTGATCGTTTTCTATCACTCCATCAGGTTGGTGCTCGTACCACTTATTACTGCAAGGTAGCTGAATGTTTCTTGCACAGGCTCCAGTGGAGGGCTTTTGCCACTGAATCATGCCTCTTTTTGTACTGGTTCTGTGCAAGTGCCGGGCATTCACTTGCTATGTGGTTTATGGTTTCATTTTTCGTATTGCACTTCCTACATATGGGAGAGATGTTATTTCCGTCTATCATACTTTGAACATATCTGGTTCTTTAGGGCCTGATCTTGTGCCGCTGTTATCATTCCTTCAGTTTCCTTCTTTAGCTCTCCCCTCTGTAGCCATTGCCAATTGTCATCGCTGGCTAGTTCTTTAGTCTGTCTCATGTATTGTCCGCCCTGCATTGGTTTGTTGTGCCAGTCCTCTGTTCTTTCTGTCTTTCTCCTGTCTCTGTATATTTCTGGGTCTCATCTACTTTTATTAGTCCTTCTTTCCCATGCACTCTTTAGCCACTCGTCTTCACTGGTTTTCAGATATTTGCCCCAGTGCTCTGTTTTCGATGTTGACGCAGTCCTCTATACTTAGTAGTCCTCTCCCTCCTTCCTTTCGTGTTATGTATAGTCTGTCCGTATTTGCTCTTGGGTGTAGTGCTTTGTGTATTGTCATATGTTTCTTGGTTTTCTGATCTATGCTGCGGAGTTCTGCCTTCGTCCATCCCACTATTCCTGCGCTGTATCTGATTACTGGCACTGCCCATGTGTTTATGGCTTTTATCATATTTCCGGCGTTGAGTTTTGACTTGAGTATCGCCTTGAGTCTCTGCATATATTCTTTCCTGATCGTGTCCTTCATCTCTTGGTGTTTTATATCTCCTCCTTCCATTGATTCCCAGGTATTTGTATCCTGTCTCATCTATGTGTTTGATGTTGCTCCCATCTGGTAGCTTTATTATTATTATTATTATTATTATTATTATTATTATTATTTTTATTTTTATTATTATTATTAATTGCTCTATCACAGTCCTCCAATTCGACTGGGTGGTATTTATAGTGTGGGGTTCCGGGTTGCATCCTGCCTCCTTAGGAGTCCATCACTTTTCTTACTATGTGTGCCGTTTCTAGGATCACACTCTTCTGCATGACTCCTGGAGCTACTTCAGCCTCTAGTTTTTCTAGATTTATTTTCAGGGATCTTGGGATCGTGCCTAGTGCTCCTATGATTATGGGTACGATTTCCACTGGCATATCCCATATCCTTCTTATTTCTATTTTCAGATCTTGATGCTTATCCATTTTTTTCCCTCTCTTTCTCTTCAACTCTGGTGTCCCATGGTATTGCGACATCAATGAGTGATACTTTCTCTTGACTTTGTCAATCAACGCCACGTCTGGTCTGTTTGCACGTATCACCCTATCCGTTCTGATACCATAGTCCCAGAGGATCTTTGCCTGATCGTTTTCTATCACTCCATCAGGTTGGTGCTCGTACCACTTATTACTGCAAGGTAGCTGATGTTTCTTGCACAGGCTCCAGTGGAGGGCTTTTGCCACTGAATCATGCCTCTTTTTGTACTGGTTCTGTGCAAGTGCCGGGCATTCACTTGCTATGTGGTTTATGGTTTCATTTTTCGTATTGGCACTTCCATACATTACGGCGAGAGATGTTATTTCCGTCTATCGTACTTTTTTGAACATATCTGGTTCTTTAGGGCCTGATCTCGTGCCGCTGTTATCATTCCTTCAGTTTCCTTGCTTTAGCTCCTCCCCTCTGTAGCCATTGCCAATTGTCATCGCTGGCTAGTTCTTTAGTCTGTCTCATGTATTGTCCGTGCATTGGTTTGTTGTGCCAGTCCTCTGTTCTTTCTGTCTTTCTCCTGTCTCTGTATATTTCTGGGTCTTCGTCTACTTTTATTAGTCCTTCTTCCCATGCACTCTTTAGCCACTCGTCTTCACCTGGTTTTCAGAATATTAGCCCCAGTGCTCTGTTTTCGATGTTGACGCAGTCCTCTATACTTAGTAGTCCTCTCCCTCCTTCCTTTCGTGTTATGTATAGTCTGTCCGTATTTGCTCTTGGGTGTAGTGCTTTGTGTATTGTCATATGTTTGCCTGGTTTTCTGATCTATTATTGATTATTATTATTATTATTATTATTATTATTATTATTATTATTATTATTATTATTATTGGAAGTAATGGCTGTTTCACCCACGTTTATTTTGTATAGAAGTTTCTCTAGTCTTCTTATTACTGACTTTTCTTCTGTACTCAAGTTGGCTATTAAAGCGCCAAATGGGTACAGAAGAAAAGTCAGTAATAAGAAGACTAGAGAAATTTCCATACAAAATAAATGCGGCTGAAATAGCCATTATTTTCAATAAAACCCGTATTGATGAAGGTCCTCTTCCAGCATATTACTACTACTACTACTACTACTACTACTACTACTACTACTACTACTACTACTACTACTACTATTATTATTATTATTATTATTATTATTATTATTATTATTATTATTATTATTATTATTATTATTTTATTATTATTCAGAAAATGAACCTAATTCACATGGAACAAGCCCATTTGAAATTCAAGCTTCCAAAGAATAGTGTCCAGTAGGAAAAGGTTAAAGGAGGTAAAGGGAATTACTGAAAGATTAGTTCACTCTCGACGTGGTTCGGAAGCCACGTAAGGCCGTTGGTCCCGTTGCTGAATAACCACTGGTTCCATGCAACGTTAAAACACCATACAAACAAACAAACAATAATAATAATATAATAATAATAATTTTTATGCAGATCAGGGCATAGCTAGGTGTTACTAGATATAAATATTTACTTCATATCGAGATCGACCCCAAGACTCTCCAGTGACAGGCTGGGGCATAACCGAATGTTTTATAAAAATCATAGAATAAACGGTATCAAAATAATTGCACAGTTCGTAAGAAATCACCTAAGCAGGCTTCACTCCGTCCACATAACCCCGTGGGGGGTAGTGCCGTCAGTGAACCTCATGCGGTGCACTGTAGGCATTACTTAAAGTTCTTTGCAGCGTGCCTTCGGCCCCGGCTGCAACTCCTTTCGTTTCTTTTGCTGTACCTCCTTTCATATTCTCTTTCTTCCTCTTTCTTCCATCTTACTTTCCACCCTCTCCTAACACTTGATTATTAGTTCAACTAGGAAGTTTTTATCCTGTTACATTTTTCAAACCTTTTACAGTTAATTTCCGTTTCAGCGATGAATTACCTTTGGCCTAATTTTTATATTCAGTTCAATTCAACCCTTCCTTCTTATCGGCATTTACCTTGCTTCTTGTGAATTAGGCTATAGCATTTCATTCAGGTCACCCAATTTGGATGTGTAGGATGGCAATCAAGGCAGTCACGTGTTCAAAATAAATAAATAAAGAAATATATAAATATCTCGGGAGTGAATCCAGAACTTTCGACTTCAAGGCAAGCTTTTGTCATCCTTGTCTTTGTTGTGATGGCCAACTCTTCAGTTTCATCCATTCTAGTGACAGAGATAAGTGGGCGTTATTTCGTTTTGTCATAGGGTTTTTTTCCTAAATTTCATTTCTTCCTTTGTTTTTTAGATTTACTCTACTCATCAGAACTGGATTTTTTTTAAAGTGTAGCAGCCATCTCGTGTGGATATGGTGTCCATTGATGTCGACGGATTGATGTGTTGATGTAATCTCAACTTTATTTTGTTTTGATGGCAATCATTCTGCCCTAAAAGATTGAATTTGACACTTCTTTCATGTGTAGATTTCAGGAGGAGCGTAGATTGGCTGAAGGGCTTTTCTAAAGTTATATCATTAATCTCTCTCTCTCTCTCTCTCTCTGTAGTTATAACCTTGTGAAAATCCAATTCATCAAATGCATTAAAAAGAAAATTCCAAAGAGGGTAATTGATATATGTCGGCGAAAGGGAATTTATTCCAGAATTTGAGGTATTTCTTGTTGATGGGAAATGCTACTTTTTTAATAGCTATAATACCCTTGGACCCTACGTAGGAAATTTTGGCTTATTTATTTTTTACCTATTAATGGCCGCGTGTGCACCTGCTTCCTTCATAATTGAGGGACTTAGCATTTATTGAGTTATTTTTGTTGCTGTCAATTTTCACATGCGGACGTATAATTTATTTGATGTCTGTACGTAAAGTCCACTTCGAGTTTTCTCTCTCCTCTCTCTCTCTCTCTCTCTCTCTCTCTCTCTCTCTCTCTATATATATATATATATTTTTTTTTTTGTTTTTTTTTTTTTTTTGGGGGGGGGGCGGTTGGGGGGGGGGGGGCGGTTGTTGGGGATGAGGTTTTACGTTAAAATTCCAATCAAAAAATCGTTTCAGATTTGATTGTTTTACTTTTAATGCATATGGGATTTTGACCTCCTCCTCTGTAGTGCTGTCATCACGAAGCGTGTTTACGGCGTTCCTTTGGACGTTAGCTGCCCCCCCCCAAACATTTTTAGCCTCTTGCACTGTCTCCCTTTCTGTTTCGCCGCGAGTTCGATTCTCGGTCATTCCATTGAGTGGTGAAAGATGTGTATTTCTGGTGATAGAAGTTCACTCTCGACGTGGTGGTTCGGAAGTCACGTAAAGCTGTTGGTCCCGTTGCTGAATAACCACAGGTTCCATGCAACGTCAAAACACAATACAAACAAACAATCCATTTCTGTTTCCTTTTTTTCAATCTTGCTGTTTTCTCTCTTTACTACCTTTAGAACCCTACACTTCATTTCCTCTATTATTTGGATCTCCTGTTTTGCTGACCAAACACTCCACCTCACTCCTTTTACTCTCTTGTCCATTATAAGCATCGTCATCATCATCATCAACATCATCATCATCATAATCATCTTCATCATCATCATCATCATATTTTTATTTTTATCACCTTTTCTTGCAATGGGGTTATACGTGCGGAGAGCTGTTATGTGCTCTTGCTGCCAGATAGGAGAAAAATAGGGCGCTATTATTATTATTATTATTATTATTATTATTATTATTATTATTATTATTATTATTATTATTATCTTATTATTATTATTATTATTATTATTATTTATTTTTTTTGTGGGGTTTTGGGGGGTTCAGGGTTGCATCCTGCCTTATTATTATTATTATTATTATTATTCTGGAAGAAGACCTTCATTAATACAGGTTTTATTGAAAATAATGGCTATTTCAGCTGCGTTTGTTTTGTATAGAAGTTTCTCTATTCTTTTTATGACTGAATTTTTTTCTGTACTCAAATTGGCGTTTTGATAGCGTTTTGATAGCCAATTTGAGTACAGAAGAATAGGTCAGTATTAAGAATAGAGAAACTTCTATACAAAATAAAAGCGGCTGAAATAGCCATTACTTTCAATAAAACCTGTATTATTATTATTATTATTATTATTATTATTATTATTATTATATTATTATTATTATTATTATTATTATTATTATTATTATTATTATTATATAATAATAATAAAATATAATAATAATAATAATAATAATAATAATAACATAATAATAATAATAATAATAATAATAATAATAATGACAAACAGAACAGAGGACTGGCACAACAAACCAATGCACGGACAATACATGAGACAGACTAAAGAACTAGCCAGCGATGACACATGGCAATGGCTACAGAGGGGAGAGCTAAAGAAGGAAACTGAAGGAATGATAACAGCGGCACAAGATCAGGCCCTAAGAACCAGATATGTTCAAGAACGATAGACGGAAATAAACATCCTCTCCCATATGTAGGAGGTGCAATACGAAAAATGAAACCATAAACCACATAGCAAGCGAATGTCCGGCACTTGCACAGAACCAGTACAAAAAGAGGCATGATTCAGTGGCAAAAGGACTATGGTATCAGAACGGATAGGGTGATACGTGCAAATAGACCAAGACGTGACGTTGATTGACAAAGTTAAGAAGAAAGTATCATTCATTGATGTCGCAATACCATGGGACACCAGAGTTGAAGAGAAAGAGAGGGAAAAATGGATAAGTATCAAGATCTGAAAATAGAAATAAGAAGGATATGGGATATGCCAGTGGAAATCGTACCCATAATCATAGGAGCACTAGGCACGATCCCAAGATCCCTGAAAAGGAATCTAGAAAAACTAGAGGCTGAAGTAGCTCCAGGACTCATGCAGAAGAGTGTGATCCTAGAAACGGCACACGTAGTAAGAAAAGTGATGGACTCCTAAGGAGGCAGGATGCAACCCGGAACCCCACACTATAAATACCACCCAGTCGAATTGGAGGACTGTGCTAGAGCAAAAAAAAAAAAAAAAAAAAAAAAAAAAAAAAAAAAAAAAAAAAAAAAAAAAAAAAAATAGATTGCACCCCTTACTGTTTCGTCCGAATAGGAAGCTATTTCTGCATATCGTTTCCAATTTAACTTCCCCATCAAAACTATATATTTTTTAAAGCAAATGTCCTTTCATATATCGACAAGAATGTTTCATTGACGCCAAAAGGGTTGATATGCTGATGCAATCTCTACCGAAATTGTTTTAGCTGGCAGACCTTTTGCTCACTAGATTGAATTTGGTTCTTCTCTCGTTCGTAGATTTCAACAGGAACGGTAAATTGACGGAAAAATTCTCGATGCATATTATTGCTGAAAATTCTCTCTCTCTCTCTCTCTCTCTCTCTCTCTCTCTCTCTCTCTCTCTCTCTCTCTCTCTCTCTCAAAATGCTATTTGATAAATGCAAATATTTCGTTTCGTTTGGCCTATGAGTTACTTTGATTTCAATTCCATCATATATGCTTCCAGAAACGAGAGAGAGAGAGAGAGAGAGAGAGAGAGAGAGAGAGAGAGAGAGAGAGAGAGAGAGAGAGACAATTCTCGTTAGAGAAATTTTCTTTTCTTGGTATGATGAGACAATGAATTCATGTGCCGTAGGGTATTAGACTAAAAGGAGTTCTATTTCGACGTTTGAGCGAATTGACCAGAATGATGCGTTCAGTCGTCCAAAAATTGAATATCACAATTGCTTGTTGTTGAATTTCTGTGAAAGAAAGAACGAAAATTGCTCTTCAGCCAGCTAATCAACTTTCTTTTTTCATATCCTGTTTCAGTTAAGCGCGTCTCATGATGGTGGTGCATT